>NC_068981.1:49132172-49132900 GCF_001194135.2 Octopus bimaculoides | reverse complement strand
GTGTAAAGAAATTTTGATTTAAGCATCTTAATGAATTCTTTATACTGAAATATATATTGAAGAAGATACATATGTTCTTTTGAATTTATACGTTTTTGCGTCGTAACTCCTTTATTATATATATATATATATATATATATATATATATATATACATAGAGAGAGAGAGAGAGAGAGAGAGAGAGAGAGAGAGAGGTAATGGTGTCAATGAGACCCAAAGGTGTCAGGTAATGCTGAGTAATTGCTATGGACAGACTATAGTTAAGCTTCAGGTTCGGTGATTATGCGAATGCGGAGACCAACGTAGGTCATGTATTAGCATGTGTATATATTAAAAAAATTAACACAATGAGATAAAAATCCAAGGCTGTGAAAGATATAAGACATTTAGAAATAAGTCTTACAGTTGTTTCCGGGATATTTCATATATCTCTTCATCGGAGACTGTGTGAGGAAATGTTTAAGCAATAGTAATTCTAGATACGATATGAAATAGAAAGTGAAGGGGAGGAATGAAAATAAACGTGAGATATGCAGGGATATTGTATCTGTAGTTCTATTATTTAGGCAGAATGTTACATATATAAGATTCCTGTACCTTGTGAGTAAGTTCCAAAAGTATTTAAAATTGGTCATTCCAATCATTGAGTTTGTAAACGGTGTTAACACACTTTACAAACTATTTTATATAGATATATATATATATGTGTGTGTTAATATATATATATA
>NC_068981.1:49123180-49131797 GCF_001194135.2 Octopus bimaculoides | reverse complement strand
ATTGATAATAGACCGATCATTATAGTAATACCCTATATCAAAATTATTTTATATCATGATAAATACATTCTTACACACAAATAGCTAAATAACCATCCATAGATATAACCATTCATCCATCAATCTTTTATGTATCCCTTTCTCTTTCTCACTCGGTGTCTATCAGTTACTATATATCCACAAATATGTATGAATGTGAATATATGTTTTTATGTATGCATGTATTTAAGTATTTCTGGGCATTTAACATTCAAAAGGAAATAACAATTCATGCAATGTGAAATATTTCATCTTATATACTAAAACATGGAGATTCTCATACAACGGGATACAATATCGGCTGAAACAATAACAAAGGCAAATATAATGGACACGAATAGCACATACGTCTAAAATTAGAATACTAATAGCAGAAGTAAATACAATAGTATGGATAAAAAAAGAAAAATATTTACCACAACGGATTAAGAATAATATAGACTGACTTTGATTTGCGGGAAAACACTGTTGAAGCTGTTTTCATTTTATTGAAAATTTCGGGGTATAAAGCATTAACAATAATCATATTAATGATGGATAATGCTAGAAAACGTGTCGCAGTTTGATACTAATGTATTGCTGATGCAAACTTTCTGTAGTTACATCACGCATTGCATTCATTGTATTGTCAAAATATGATATTTGCTTTTCAGAATACTACTTGACACAACTTTGTTATTATGTTACGTTACAATTGACATAAGTCCAGAAAAGAAATGTACAGCAATGGCTGTCATATAACACTAAGTTTTACTGAACATATGCACATATTTTCTTACGATTTCACTCATGATGTACTGATTATAGTGTATTTTGTGGAAAAAAAGTGTGTATCTTTCTTTTAAATCTAAGTATTCTTTGTGATTTTATCTATGCGCTGTCAATGAAATGCATTCTAGTATCCCCAATAAAACTTTATGCATTTACAAACTCATGAGTATTTGAGTAGGTTGTTCAATAAAATATTCAAGACACTTTCAGTTTATTGTACACGTTAGAAAATTAGTCTTTCAAATAATTTTTAACATTTATACGTTTTTTCCGTGGCAGTAAACATTACGATTAAAGTTGAACTATAACCGACGATGTCTGCACTATCACACTTCACCAACGTTTCCATTCGTTCATAAAATTTAGCGACAGTTTGAGACAAGTTACGTGCTTAATATGTCAAGTTTTGAAATCACTCTTTGAGAGTAAGAATTCTGAAGGCGAGATCCATATATATAAATTATTAGGCTCATATTAGTGTTGCAGTTCAATAAAATTGCTTTGTGTCGTTTTTCAAATTCATTTCTAAATTCGATAAACTATGAGATTTTCAATTAACAATAAATTAGTGGAGGCTGATTTGGTGACGTGCTTGATCTGTATTGTCGTAGCATATAATTTCTCAAAACTGAACAAGAACTTCGTTTACAAGAGTATACCAGCATACATACACACGCACACACACACACACACACACGCACACACACACGCACACACACACACAAACACACACACGCACACACACACTCTCAAATATCAACAATATCAATATGTTGTTGCGAAATATCTACAAAGTAAGATGTTTCGGGTATGACTGATGTTATGATGAAAAAATAACTATAAAGAATGAAATTGAATTAAAAATTAACATTATCTAAACAAAATTTTGTGAGTAATTGCTAACTTTTTTTTACCAGAAAACCAGCATTTTCAGTGTTCGGTTTAATAACATCAAGTTTTATTTTGCTTTTGCTTACCTTTCTTTGGTGTGCGACGAAGCATTAGAGAGGAAAAGCTTAGAACACTGATACAGATCTTTGCGTGTCGCTGTATCACTGTTTCTGTATTATAGCTAACTAGGGCAGCTGAATGTTATTTTTGCGGGGTTATAAAAGGGTGTTCTGTTATTGTTTTGTGATCGAAGGGTGGTGAAATTGTCACTGGTGATGCTGATACATTTCCTTTCCTGTCTTCTGTCCTCGATTTTGCTGAAGCAGTTTTTCTTGCACTTGTGGTTACACGCTGATGTTCTCTTTTGATAGTTGTTAGCCGCACATATTGGTCATCAGTCTGCAACCCCGACGAAAAACACCTTTGCATCTTCCTAGAAAATTAAATTAGAGATTGCTGCGAGTCCCCTCGATGAGTTTGTATCAAGTCACCCATAACTATTCTCAACAAATTCTTCTTGTTATCTTAAAGCCTACATAGAATGTAAAATTAATTTGGAATTTCTATCATGGCATTTGGACACCAACTTTGATTAATTTAGAGGCTTTGAAGCATTTGAAACATTAATGTTTCAGTTTCACTCGGAACAGTAATAAACTACATATAAAATATGAACAACATCTATAACAAAAGTGTCATGGAACATTGCCTTATCTTCGATAAAGCAATTTTAAAAGATACACATCCACCCTCAATTACTATCCTCCTCCTTTTCTTCCCACTCCTTTCTCTCTGTGTGTATATATATATACGTACATATGTGTGTGTGTGTATATGTGTGTGCATATACTTATGCAGATACAGTGTGTGTGCTATTTAATAAAAATTGGCAATATCACGGGACCAACATACATATTTATAGAAATCTATCTACGTAACGAGATAATATTTTGAAGTAGCAAAATATGATAGAAAATGATATAAAGTGAAAATCAAATTGTTAAAAAAGGACCCCTCTTTAGATACGCCAAAGCATCTTTTTATTTCTTTCTTTGTTTAATAAATTTGTCATTATTGTGAATTATAGCCGATATTTTAAAGCTTCAATTCACGACGAAAGGAGGTAAAAAAATTGTAGATAATACAGGTAATCAATAAATATATAGAAAATAACAGATAACCAATCACATATTTCTTAAGAGTCACGAATTCTGAAGAACGTTAAAGAAAATCGAAACTAATTGAAAAAAAAAAAGCAGAAATAAAAAGTAAACGAGATTAAGTTATTTTCTGAAAAAGTAAAGGTATACAACATTTATAGAAATAACAAGAAAAAGAAACGTATTTATAAAAACCAAAACAATGAAAATGACTTCCATTTTCAATATATACAGGAATAAATATATTATTGTTATTCATGCTGTTTGTTGTGCTTTTTTTCTTTTTCCTCCATTTTATTTCTATCTTGAAATGATTTCTTTAAATTTGTTTCGTTTTGTTTGATTATAATACAATACATCCAATGTTTTTTTAACGTGGCTGTTTCTCGAATATTTCTTCTGGAAGATTCAATCAAGAAAGAATTTTATTAGGAAAAAAAAGGTAAAAAAAGTAATAAGGAAGGGTATCGCTAGCATATCTTGAAAGCAAATTCAGGCATTCATTTTATTTTCATTTTTCACCCCAAATGTCTGTGTATGTTTGCTTTTGATGTTTTCAATACGTTCTTCGTTTCTCCGTCTTCACTCCGTTCATTATTATTTCATATCATTTAAGTCACATAAATATAGCATCTCACAAGATTAAACAAACTTCCCGTGAGGCAACAATACAACCATTTTCACATGCTTTTTAATTTTCATAACTGATTTCCGCTCCCATGGTAATACTGTATTCAGATCACCTATTTTAGTGACACATGTCAACATGCAGTGCAGCGTCAAATACGTTTGAAGACGTATATCATGCTGAGATCCATTCACATATATGTTCAATAATATTAATGCGTCCTTACATTACTTTCAGGCTGAAATATACCATTGTATAAGTACTTTCACAAACAATAAACTCGCATATACAATTATACGCAGAATCTTTGATATTTCCATGTATGTATGTATATATATATATATATGTGTGTGTGTGTGTGTGTGTGGGTGTGTGGGTGTGTGTATGTGTGTGTGTGTATGTGTGTGTGTGCGAGCGTGCGTGTCTGTGTGTGTGTGTGTGTGCGTGCGTGTGTATGTTTGTGGGTGTGTGTAATACATTTATACGTGTTAGCGTATGCGTGTGTTTCATTGTTTATCTGTTAAAGTCCAATATTATTTTTTGATGTAATGAATTTTGTTTGAACTCCGACAGGCATGATGATTGAAAATCTGCTTTAGGATGGTGCTTATGAAGAGCGATAGGTTTTTGAGATTTTATTAATGGGGTTCAATTTAATTTTCGCTTATATTCATACGCTGCACGTGCTACTTAATAATAACGGAGACTTATAATTGTATTTCAATATCAGTTGAGATCCTAAACGAAAAGAAGATAAGATATTATTTAAAAGTATTTCTACTGTTGTCTATAATAGATGACACCACAAAAGAAGGTCAAGTCATCTGTGAATATTCCCTTCTTACCACTCTTCTATTAACTCCTTAATGCTTAGTAATAGTTTTATTTAATTTAAAATTCCTTTTCACTTATCCTGTGTAGCCATTTGCGAGAGGTATTGAACGAAGAGTTCTTAATACCAGATAGAATGGGAAGATTACGATTCATCGTCTGAATGATACAGTGGATATTATATAACCTAAGCTATGTAAAATAATATAAATATCCATTAAAATGTTTCATATTCTCAAAAACTAAAACAGGTAATAATGCGTACCGTGACGTTTACTTTCATCATTTTAAATTTTATTCAGAGGTATTCTTCATGTCGAGGAGAATAAAGATATGAAAATATGATGCGAATATGACTGAAATTTCTGTGACATGTTTTTCTAAAAGTAGCTCTTCCAGTTTTATCTCTATCGATAGATTGATTGATCTATTTATCTACCTCTCTGTCGATCTGTCTGTCTGTTCGTTTCTCTCCCACTTTATCTCGTACAGTAATTAAAATAGTGGAAGAATTATACTTCCAACTGTTATTTCCTCCATGTTTCGCGTTGGCGCTGAGCTAAGCAATTTTATATGTACCTGTCGACACTGCAGAAACTTTTGATGAAAGCGAGGCTTCAGATAATTAAATATATATGCAAAATTTCAATATCATTATTTGAAGTTGGATAGACATAGTAATTTGTGGTTGGTTGTGGATGTGTTTATTGGAGAAATATAGAAACAAAGAAAGTTAGGATGAAAGAAGTGGAGTTATTTGTATACTTTATTGATCATGTAGTTACTGAAAAAGTGATATCTATCTAAGAAGTGATTATTATTCATACGACACGTGTTGGTATTCTAGAATTGTAGAATATGTATTCACTGATACAATTGTGTCAAGTTATGCTTTTCTTCATTATGTTAGTCGGGCTATAATTAGTGCACAGGAACGGCTGCACTCTTTTTGTACCTATTGTTGAGTTCTCCACTAAAAGTTATTGTTAGTTTTGCTGTAAATTACACACTCATTATTATTTAGTAGAGGATGCGACATTCGAAGATCGTTTGAATCTACTTTATGTTTCTGCATCCATCTCACTGTTTAATAAAGAATCTGTCATTGTTACAGTTGATATGAAAGCTTCCTGTATCGTTTACAATCGCTACAGAGTTAATATTAATATACCGAATTTTCCAGTTTCCAATCTAGTATTCTACGTATTGGCACTAGCATTAATATTGTAAAGGTATTAACAAATCTGGTTTAGTTGAATGCAATTAGCTCTGACTTTAGAAAGTCTATTGTAGTTTTCTTTGTCACCTGATTTTATTCATAACACCAAATTATAAAGTCTCGTTAATAACAAGGAAATATGATTGGCGAGTGGAGAATGTGGATAGGTCAATGATATATATTTCCCTCTATCATGAACAATCTTTCGTAGATTCTCCACCAAATTTGAAAAAGTTTCCTCGCTATACTTCATTACTAACTACAGGACCTTACATTTAAGCATCATATATTCACAGCAGACATAAGAATGTGCCATCCAGTATTTCCGACACGTTGTCACAGTTGGGCATTCCTACACGTATGTGGTATTGCACACATACATGTAGGAAGATTTACACTAACGCGTATATACTCTAATATTTCTGGTATATACTTAACTAGAGTTTATAAGACGTTAGTTTGGTTTGAATGTAATTTCAGCGCTTACGAAAAGTTTAGTTAAACTTACAATGAAAATGTTCTATACTTTGTGGAGCCAACACTGTATATAATTAATATAAACGTTATAAAATGTCTTTGTTATGTAGACGGATGGTTGTAACTTGAAAGAAATTTCCTTACTGTTGCACGCAGCTCAACGATACAATTTCTCTTTGTCAGGGACTGAGGAGATCTGTACAATACGGGTACTGCACTCTACCACGCTGAACAGTATGAGTAGATCAAGAATTTAAAAAATGGCCGGACAATTGTGAAACACGAAGAGGGAGTAAGACACCAGACAATCTTTATCATTTACTTGACACCGATCGCCTATACAGGAGGAGAGCAAAAGGAGGAAGGAGATTTATAAGTTTGGAAGACTGCGTGCGTACCAAACTCGAGAGCCTAATGTAATACCTAGACCAATGTAAGGAAACTGTGTTAGTGACAGTTAGGAACAAGGGAGTATTCAGAGCAGAGGAAAATGGGAAAACAAAGAAATACAAAAAGGACACGAGAAGAATTATACAAGAAGGGACTACACAATCAATTCCGTGTAGCCTCAACAGAAGTTGCCGGAAGAAATAGGTGGGATTGGTTGATAAAATGAACCCTACAAAAAGAGACCGAGGGCATTATACTGGCAGCGCAAGACCAAGCTGTGGCCACGAACTGGAGGATCAACTTTAAAGCAGAGCAAGTGTTTCCGCTCTGCCACATCTGCAATAGAGTGAATAAAAGCGTTGTCCATATCACCAACAACTGCACTAGACTTGCCCAAATCCATTACAAGCTGTGGCGACACGACCAGGTAGCGAATGTGCCACATTTGAAGTTGTACTAAAAGTGGGGGATCGAGAGAGATAAGACATGGTATGAGAACAAACCGCAGAGAGTGGCACAGTTGGTGACTAGTAAAATCCTCTGGGACTTCTCAATCCAAACAGATCAGGTGATAGAGTATAACAGACTAGGCCTACTGGTGGTGGACAAGTTGAACCACATATACTATAGAGTTTATGTTGCCTGCCCCTTTGACCCACGAAGAAGGCGAAAATATAGATAGATATATATAAGCCCCTTAAGTACGAAATTTCCCGGCTATGAAAAATGAAGGTGAAGATTATTGTTGGGTCTTTGGGAACAATATCAGAAAACAGCAAGAGGAATATAAAGGAAATTGGAGTAAAGTTCCCAGTATAACTATTACAAAGCTTTTGCCACCGTGGCACGTTCAAATCGCGAGAGCTTTAGATGGCTGGAAAGAACGGATAACATGGTACCGTAAGCTGCAGCTAATAAGCTCGTCACGTGAGCAAGACTCCAGGGGCTACAACAAAACCTCTGATAAAGAGAAAATACCACAGATTTGTTTTTCAAATTGTTTGAGTTTATCGAGTTAAGATGTCCCTTAGTTGATGGCGATATGAGCATCTCTGATCACGAGCAGAAGTAGTGGGTGAGCATCATAGCCACGTGTTGAGAGGAATTTTTAGGGGTTTCGATAATTAACCTCCGGAAACAGAGAACTTCGTGAAGGATTGGCTACTCTACATGAAGAAAAGTGTAACTTGTCTCCTACCTGGAAAGTCATGTGCTGTTTTTCATGATATGAGATCACTATGTCGTGTACATGTGGTTGTGATTCATGTCCCCTGTGTACCTTTATCAGACGGGTAGTCATGATGTGTATACTGGACTTCGTATATTTTGCGCCAGTGCCACTTTGATGGCATACGCTTCTCTTTCACTCAAAAACAATAATCTGTTTTGGGAACTATACCCAAATATATAGACAAATAGCTGAATGAGGTGGAAATAGAATGTCCAGTGGAGCTCCTACAATAAGTTTGTATTTTGGGGACAGCAAGGATCATCAGGAGTGTTCGAAAAACTGGGAAGACCGCTGAAAACTTGCGGATACCTAAGGTTACATGTAGTAACCCGCTACCTACATAATTCTTACTAGGAATAAGAGGGAATCTGAGTCAAACTAATATAATAATAATAATTACTTATTCAGATATTGCTTTTCTCTGAAATGCATAAAATCTGGAACCAGATGAGTAAAGATATAAGCTGTGAGAGGAACAGTTATTTGATATAACTATGGTATTTCTGCAGTGAACCGTACATAATAATACAAAAAAAAACCCCACTCGAAGACATATGTATACGAAAGTAAGAGTGCAGTTATGTTTATCAATGTCTCTAAGAAAGATGGGTAGTAAGCACATTCTATTAACCTTCTAGTACTTAACATAGGAAAGAAATGTCTTAGATTGTGTCCACAACTAACCGAAAGGCAATCATAAATTTAGAAAACAGCTCTTTCAAAATATAAAGAGATGGTCGATTGAACTAGAGAAATTACTTCCCAATATTAAATGAAACATTGTTATTTCAATGTGAATTATCTGTTTTTACAATAGCTTGTTAATTATTCTGTTCTCACCGCACTTTTGGCAACACGAAAGTTCTATTTTCTCTTTTCCTTTTTACGTACTGATATTTCAGTACACCTTTCAAATGTTGAATTTATGTGATACTCGTATTCTCTGTGTATGATCTTTCACTTGCATACATACGTATATA
>NC_068981.1:49120770-49123142 GCF_001194135.2 Octopus bimaculoides | reverse complement strand
TATATATATATATATATATATATATATGTGTGTGTATGTATACATATATGTATATATATATACTTATTTATATATGTATATATGTGTATACACACACACACTCACACATACATATATATATATATAATATGAGTGTGTGTGAGTGCGTATGTATATCGAAGCATTCCTGCGTGCGTACTAATATACGATTACACACACACACATACGCACTCTCTCTCTCTCTCTCTCTCTCTCACACACACACACACACACACACACAAACGCACATATATATACAGTTTGTTATGCCTTTGTTTTTGTGACATTCATTATATTCTGATGCATTGTCTAATGATTTTTTTTTCATGTATTCTTCATCATTTTTTTTTTCTCATTTCCTTAATGGATTTTAAGTTAGATATTTTTCAATAGCATTGAAAACTGAAACTAACAAATGTAATCTTACGTCTCCTGGATTTTCTTCAATATGCTCTCAAAAGCCATTAAATCTGATATGTCTGGAATGACTGCTGTATAGCAGATGATGAGCTTTCTATCTAATAACGCTGTCTGTTTCTTCTGTTACGTCTCTGTATTCGTTGATGCATTAGTTATTCATTTTCCAGAAGCATCCTCTAAGTTGCTCACACAGGAACACAGTTAAACGTATAACTCAGCATACATATATAATTATGAACACACAAACAGTTTAACATGTATTCAAAAGTTCCCAACGTATCGTTGCAAGTATTATATGGGGAATAATCGTTGTCATATTTTATAATGATACTTCTACTTATGTATCTTTCAGCTACAAAATTTACTTGTATTATATTTCATTCGATTTCCATTAGTTTTTGCTTATATTCTACCTTGCTATGCATTTCACAATCCATGAACGAGTATTATTTCAATGCTGTACATATTTGTCATGGGTAATACGTCGTTGCTTTATTTTGTAATTCACAAGTGATCTTTTATTCAGAATGTTTGTGTTGATGTACATCACTCTCACAAATAATAGAACGTATTCAAGCCGGAATAATGCTGTCTTTTTGATGTTTTCATTTATCTTCAATTTACACTGGTCGCTATTGTTTATCGAACATGTTTTTAGAACTTGGTTCCTTACAATATTATTCTGAAAATGATTATCTGTTGTCAGTTTTCATGAGCCAACAAAACATTCCTCTTGTCAATATGATCAGTGAGGTCCTAACATCTTATACTAAGCCCTGTCCTGTTTCCCTAGAGTTATTTTTATTCACTTATTTTTGCGTCAATATAGTTTTGTGTCTCCGTGAACATTACGACTTTAACTGAGCTTTGTAACATAATTGCCATTCTGTCTACTTATGTGTGAACTCAGTGAAATATTTCAATTTTCACTAAGGTGATGTTTCTATTGTATACCTTGTTTCATTAGGCTATCATAGTTTTACATTGTTTAAAATTGTGAATGATTTCAATAATTATTACCATAATGGTAATGTTTTCATACAGCCTCATAAAGTTACTTTGTTTCACGTCATGAGATATTTTCTGTGCTTGCATTTCAAATTAATTTTATAATAGTATACTTCTGGTATCAATAACGGAGTTCTGAGGTTTTACATCCTCTAGAATGTAGATCACTAAGCCCAATTCTTCTTTCGCTCAGTTGATTATATTGAGCTTGGCTAAGATGTTAGCAAAGTGTAATTTCCTTACAATTCATTGTTTTCAAGATATTTATTCCCTTCCGTTCTTTTTATCTGTGCACTATTGATGATTCGTAGTAATTTCTGTACATTGCGGTTATTATTTTGACCTCCACCGTTTTTTTTTTATCTCGTAGGAGAGTATCTTAATTAGTGTTTGATTGGTAATGTTGCAATTTGCATATACTTAAGTTTCTTATGCGTGGATAAATAATACTACTTTAGGTTCTTTAATTTCTTGAGATAATTTCAAGTTTCAATAAGGTTCCGAAACTGACTCGCCATTAAGGAAATGGGGATGCTTATAGACTTTCTCTGCCCTTCTCAATTGTAGCTGGTCTTGTGGGTTCAAGATCGTTGTGAACAACCTCGAACACACAAGAGTAAACAAGAGAGACAGGCAGAAACAAAAAAATTACCCTTTTATTTGAATACAAATATTATTTTAAAAAACTTTTCACTTAATTTTTCCAAAATTTAATTGTTTTCCATGCTTAGAGATGAAAAAGTATTAATGACTGAAACCGGTACTAAAATGTTTTAGATGATAGAATTATTTTAGCATGTTCTACCTTGACTTATTTTCCTTATGCATATCAACTCGTGTGTTCCTTTTCAACCTTCTACATATATGTATATGACTGTGTGTGTATAGGGATGTAGATAGATAAATACAGATATAAAGAGGAATAT
>NC_068981.1:49119017-49120472 GCF_001194135.2 Octopus bimaculoides | reverse complement strand
AACACACACACACACACACACACACACACACACACACATATATATGTACATCCATGTATATGTATATGTATACATATATATATATACATATTTTCATTTTTTTTTCATTTTATCTAGTTTCAGCTCATGAGCTGTGGCCATGCTGGGGCACCATATATATATATGTATATATATGCATATATATATGTGCGTGCGTGTGTGTGTGTGTACATATAGAGATATAGTCTTTTACCTGGAAATGAAAGAGATCATGTAATAACAGAGAAAATAGAATAACTTGTCGACTACGTCTGTTTTATGCCGAAGGTGATGTATCGTTTGATTTCAGTAGCTTTGAGCAGTATAGAACGTAAGTAATATATGTATTTCGTACAACAAATGATTGGTCATGTATATTTGCTGACGGAATGAATCTATGTTGGTGTTTATAGAAAACATGGAAACTTTCTTCAAGTGATAATAAGGCATTTTTTAGAGGGTATCGGTTGAAGTTTTTTTTTTTTATTTTGTCTTAAATGCTGGATTGATTTTCTTTTCATTTTAGGTTTGTCCCGTTGGTGTATGACCAAGGGACGAATTAGTAGAATTACTTGAATGCCAGATAGAATGTCGTATATTTGCCCGGATTACCCACGAAGTGCGTACCAATAAACTCGATATAAGCTTTGCATATCATCCGTCGGTATAAATGTACTAGTCCTAGAACTGGGTGATGACTTATGGGGGAGAGAAATGATTTGGGAAAGACACTACGCGGTATCTGTTCTGGCTATTTTCATTCCAACAGCCACGCATTAGACCTCATTGATATTAAGCTGTATTAGTTCGTTTCTTTGATCGCATTTTTTACACAGACGTATTCCTATTAGGAACGTCGTAACTTTCAGTGCATGCTCTATTTTCTGTAAAAAATAGAGATAAAAATTATAAGTGATTGAAGAGCAATACTAACAAAAGTAGGACACAGTATTGACTTCAAGCCATTAATATATTGGTAATATATTATATGCACGTACATGTTTCCAGGACTGGGTTTAATATATAAAATTCGTATATCCAACAATGTCACATTACTATATTTGGTGGAGACTGAAACAATCAGTTCGTGGATGGTTAATGGGCTGGGTGTGGTGCTGAAGAAGGAGATAGCAATATAAAGTGATATACATACACACATACATAATCAAACTAAATTTAATGAAACTAATTTTAATTATTCTACCATGTTATTTACACGTTAATATTGTTGTTCGAAAGGATCGTATGGATATATTAAAATTCTTATAATTTCAACGTCTTCTCTTCTCCATCTTTAACACGGTTGCTGAGATTCCATGGATACCTTTTCATAAATTCTCATAATACAGCATATATGTAAATGTGTGTGTGTGCGTATGTGTGTGTGTATACACACACAAACACTCACACATATATATATACATATATATATATATA
>NC_068981.1:49114833-49118421 GCF_001194135.2 Octopus bimaculoides | reverse complement strand
GTGTGTGTGTGTGTGTGTGTGTGTGTGTGTGTGTGTGTGTGTGCAAATTATACTCATCCAGACTCGTACTGTACAACCTGCTACATTTATAGTATGCCACGAAAACATAATAATAAGCGTAAATTTACATTTCTGCTGTATATAAAATATAACTGCGTGTTCGTCTTCGTTTCGCACAGTTTGTGATGGGAAATGGGTTGAGTAATGTAGTCAGTAACAATAACCAGAAACTTTAATGGATAAAATAATGCATCTTACATTCGAATGAAAGAAAACCATAAATCGATACTACATATATCTCTGTGAAGTTAGACAAAAATATTGAAAGGGAAACTGTAAATTTTCTGAATTTTAACATCATGTTTTATCTCACATATGAAATACTAATATAGATACGTGAGCGCACAATACACGCATACATGCATACACATACACTATTAAGTATACTGATGTATTTATATGTATATGAGTTTTATTGTGTGTGTAAGAATGCACGTATATATACGTATATGTGTGTTTATATGTATATGTGAGCATATATAAGTACACACACACACACACACACACACACACACACACACACATATATATATATATGTATGTTTGTATGTATATATACATATATATCATTTGTCTGAATATATATATTTCTATATACACCTAAACATATATAATACATATGTGCGTATGTCTCTGAACGAACGCGATTATGTGTGTGACAGTGTGGAGTGTCCGAAAAAGAGCGTATGACACTAAATACTTATAAAGGCAGTATTTATTACAGTGCATTACGTTTACAAATTTTGAAAGAATCATCAAACAAATTTCAATTTTCTACGAAAGCCTCACTTCAAATTAAAGACACTTCCTGTCCTGGCACTGTGGACGGTGCGGAGTAATAGACTTGCAAACATCAAGGAACATTTTGTTCGGTATTTATGCACACACTTTTTCAATGCTGGGCCTCAATTCAACTTTTCTTTATTCTGTGTTTAGTGTTTTCTAGTTCTATGAATGTAGAGCGCATTCTACTGAACTGCTCCGTCCACACCACCTCTACAGCAAAAGTTCATTTATGTAAGCCCTTACATTAATATTGTACTGGAAAGCCGATACATGTTGAAATTACAACTCCACATCTTCAAAATCCTGTTGACTTCTTCGCATGATAGGCGCTCGCAGCAAATTGAAGTAGATGAGAGCACTTATAACACCGTCAAAAGATTTCCTGAGTGTACTGTTTTGATGGTAAATCGCTCTATACAATAACTCTTGGTAAATTAACAAGATATTCCTTAGGCCATTAACCAAGCTATTAGAATTACCCATAAGCTCATCACTCGAAACACTCCTTGCTTGAAAGTTTAAATCTTTACTTGTTTTGCCGAGAACCACTTACAAAATTCTGCCCAGCAACACTGATCTCCGAAAATAAGAATATGGAATATTCTTGAAATGTAAATTTTCCGATGAAGATGCTTCAAAGGGCAATGGGCGCTTGAGCATTATGGCATGGATTTTCTTGTACTCTGACAACTGGTTTATAAAACTCTTTCTCACACTGGTGCTCGTCTGTGTTCGACGTTTCCTGGAACGCTTTGCGTACACATTCTCAACCCATCTCAACGCTCGAAGATATGTCTTATTCGTTGCAAATTTAAATTTCCCAATACATCTTTACGAAAAATTTAATCCCTTGAAAGCCATTTTTTCTGGGTTACATCCATGGTTTGCAGGCCAAAAGTTATAAAAATTAAGTCGCCAGCAACTAAATTGTCAATACAGATTGCATACACACACACGCACATAGACAAATACACAGACACATACACACGTACACACACACATACACAAGCATACACACACACACGTATATGTACTTATCTATGTGTGCTCATATTACGCTCGCGTCGTGTGTGTGTTTTATTAGTTGAGCCTGAAGCGTAGAGAAACTCCTGTGTCACTTGACAGTTCCGATACTGATGATAATGATGTAGCCTCATGTGCGGAGCTTGATGCCTGCATCTGATGTAGATGCTTCAACGTTTGTCGGACAAAACATGCAGGTATGACATGAGTCGAGTAGATATTGAAAACGTTTAATATTATCGGAAAGGAGGTGCCATGGTGGTTAATGAGTTAGAAAAAATGTGTTGCACCTAGATTGTGCGACATGCAGGACTGAATTTTTCACATTCACATGCAAGACCGACAGGCTCCAAGGAGCTTATACCATTATAATAGTGACATAAAAGCAACAGAAAAGGATTACAAAGCATTTGTGCCACAAAATCGAGAGTTCCCGTTAGTAACGCAGTGCGGATTATTGGTTAAAGTCTAATTTATTATTTAGTAGATTTTCATCATTTAATCTCCTTAATCTCTTTAAAATTCCAAAGAGCTACATACAGCAAATACTGCACCCGTAATTGCTGTTTCAGTACGGTTTAGCGACCGTAATGATGTCCCAAATGAAATAGAATTTAACATTGTCGTGCTTGAGCTCCCAAATCTTCGTGGTTAGAGACGCTCTTCCAGCCATATATCTTAAATTAAAGGAAGTATAGTGGTTACGTAAGAGTCGCTTCAGATTTCGGAGGAGATGATATATGCATAAGTATTTGTGTGAGGTACATCATCACATATGTAAACCACTTTTACGGCTAGAAAGGGACCAAAACTGGGGCAAGCTGTTTTATATAAATAATTGCATCCAATATTGTGTAATAGTTGAGATTTGTATTACGAGAACGCGAGTCAACGTTATTATGGCGTTTATGGCGTAATAGTTCATCCGTAGTATATATTATGACTTCTGCTAGCTTCCCACTGCTCTAGGACTACACTAATAAAATATCACCTTCACCTTACTCCAGCCTACCTAAAAATCAATCTAGCAGGCTCCTATCTCACTCGGGTCGCTGACCTTAGATATCATATCTCATACATTCAAAAACAATGTTCTTAACCTCAACGGCGGATTTTGATAGTCAGTCCAACATTTCATAGTTGTCCTCCACAGATTTCAGCCACATCACTGCTGTATTCTTGGTATATTCTCTTGTTTGTAAAATTACGTTTCATCTGATGATTACGGTTCTTTGTAATGAGATGATAATTATCCATTGTCTGTTATTCTTCATTTGCTTATAATACGCCAAGGGGACTTACTACACGTCGGTCACCCTAGAGTATAACTAGATTTACGTGTCGGACACACCTAGAGTACAATTCAAAATAAGGCGTGATTTGGACCAGCCCCTAGGTGGTGAATATACATGGGGCTGGTTTTCTCTGTGTACACACCCGGAATATCTTATTTGATACATAACAACCATAGGCCAGAACCACAGGTTTATCCAAGCCTACCTTGTTCATATCTATTCAAGTACCCGATTCTGCCTGCATCCTTATTTTACTGTGTGTGGGGTGGGGAAGAAGGTGCATTGCTCAGTGGTTAGAAACTAGAACTTACGACCGTGAGGTTGTGAGTTCGACTCTCGGACTTGTACCTCAGAGGGTAACTTTCTAGGTGCAATCCCATGGTCAATATTGACCTTAGGGGGGTCTCCGATATATATATATATA
>NC_068981.1:49113292-49114371 GCF_001194135.2 Octopus bimaculoides | reverse complement strand
TGTTGCATTTTTCAATTAAACGGAGTTGCGTGAAACGATCGTACTGCATTACCACTGGATATCTTTGTTGCTTATTTTGATTTTAATCACCTTATTTTGAAATTGTATGGATAATACCGTTCTAAATTCTGGACCCTCAACCAACTAAAGTACCATATTTACCTGAATATCTCCAGTACGTTAAACGAAACAAATCGGTGACGAAGTAGTACACATACACTGAGATTCTGTGGTCGATAATGATTACGGCATTAACACTAGTAGTTTACATAATGAATGCTAATCATATTCGAATTCATACTTACGTATGCATCCTTGTGACATATCAGCAAATGGATTTTACGCTATTTGTATATAACCATAAACTAGCGGTTCAATTCGCATCGGATTTCTTTTAGGTACTCGAAATTGATAATCGCAAAAAATGGCGTCCATAGCTATTGAAAAGGATTTGGGGCGAGTTGTTTTGCCGGTCTACGACTATCAATTGTTGTAGCAGACGGCAATTTGAAGGAACCATCCTCACTGAGCTGACCTGCATCCTACTGGCGAAGAAGCGGCGTAAGTGCATAAAATATATGTAGTGCGTAATGTTCACGTAAGCACATACATACACACACGCACGCACACAGGAACACACAAACTTACACACTACGCACACGCACGCACTCACACTCACACGCACGCACATGCACACGCACATCGTGCACACACACACATATTTATGCATTTGTGTGCATATCGTTTTTAAATACCAACAGTTCGAGGAGTGTAACTTCATATACGCAGGAGAATTAGTTGTCTTTTATGGATTTAGTCAAGTGTACTTTAAATCCATTTCGGGGAAATCTAAAGTAAATTAATCGATTTCTTAATGTGTAAACAATGATTTTTTTTGTTTACCACTAACAGCGAGGAAATTAATTTCAAGAAAAGTAATATGGTTTTAGGAAGTAAGGATATAGTTTTAGCAAAACATCTTTTCACAAAGAAATTATTGAGCTATTAAACCAGAGATTACTTCGCTCAGTTAATGGTATATACTTATACATTCATTAAATACATATGTACATTATATA
>NC_068981.1:49110293-49113123 GCF_001194135.2 Octopus bimaculoides | reverse complement strand
ACACACACACACACACACACACACACACACACACACACACACACATACTTATATGATGTGTGTGAAAGAGAGCGATAGAAAAGTTTGTTTTGTTTATCTTTCTCAACATGAATTATTTCCCTTGTCTTATTTTCCGAATTAATTCCTTTCATTGTTCAGTAATGTTAGTTTTAATGATTTTTTTTTCCTCACTGCTTATTTATGCCAAACGATATTAAACATGCTGCTTGAAAAACCTATTGGTGTTGACCTACTTAATGCTTGCAGCGTTGTAAAATCTTTAGGTGAGGAATAATTTCCTCTCATATTGTTAGTATTGTTGAACATATTTATTGACAGATTACTTTCTCAAAGATTTCACCGTAGAATGTTTCTTTCATGTAACTATGGTATATTTCTAATTCGTTTTCTTTTTTTTTAGTTTACTGCTCGATGCTGCCCTACTTAATATGTTTATGTCTTCGCCTTATTTCTCTGAGATTTCCTGTGTAACATCGATTTTTCATTATATCAGTAAAGCTGTTTTCTATTTACCTTCTTCGCTAAGAAACCTAAGTAGGTGTATAGAGTTGTGATGATATGTAAATTGGTTGGCCATCATGAGTTTTGTTTTTCTTTTCTTTTTTCTTCATAAGAATCAACTATATTTTATTACAATCCCTTAGCTATTGGTCTAATCTTAACGCTCTTGTTGCCGTCGTAGTTTCCACTTCTGTTACTACTACTACTACTACTACTACTACTACTACTACTGCTGCTACAGCTGCTGCTACTACTACTACTACTACTACTACTACTACTACTACTACTACTACTACTACTACTACATATTTATTTATCTATCTACACACACATATGTATGTACTATTATTAATATTACTACTAAAGCATCAGCTGCAGAATCATTAGGACTCCAGGCGAAATGCTTAGCTTCGTTTCGTCTGCCCCTACATCCTGAGTTCAAATTTCACCGAAGGAGAAAGAGAGTTTGTTATTACTAACAACAACAAATTTGAACGTATACGAAAGAAAAAAGAAATAGTTTTTGATATGAGTAGAATAGACTGACACGTCGTCAGTATTTGAAAAATGTATTACTTGATTATCCTCGGGATAAATTAGAGATATCGTTGACACATTAGAACACGTTAAATGAATACATTAAATGAAACGGTATTAGAACACATTAAATGAATGGTTCGCGTAAACTTCATAGCGTGTCTTTTTAATGACCACAGTAAAGATAAATGATAAGGTTAAGTTTTATGAGAATATATATGTCTGCATATAACATATAATTGCTGCAATGCATTTTATCTCTCGCTTCAAACAATCTGTCCTCCCACAACAAGGCTCAAACATGTAATCGATTTAATTATACCCACGTATATAACTGGTAATTATCTTGTTTACAAAATGGACAAGAAAGACGATCTCCTAGCAGTGTTTGAACATACAAAACGAAAGTTCGCAACAAGACACTACAAGGCATGTTGTCCTCTTGTATAAAATTTCCACCTCTCGTCAAACAAATATCTTTCAAAATGTCACATTTTCAATGCACTTAATCCACAGTGAAGATGTTTGTAAATTTCTCTCCTTTCATTCTTTATTAACATCTTCATTTGCTGAAAAATGAGTAATTTCATGCGTCACATGGAAGCATTAATCATGCCATTGATTCGATTTCATGATGATGATGATGATGATGATGATGATGATGATGATGATGACGACGACTACGATGACGACGTGGGTGACGACGGCGGCGGCACTGACGCCGACAATGATCACGCGGATTATAAAGGCGAAGAAGACGATGATGATGGTATTAATGGTGGTGAGAATGTCCATGTGTATGGTATTAGCTTAACGGCAGTCTGCGCTGCTTAGATTAATAACATCAACAGCAATAACAACAACGACAAGAGAATTTCATAAATCTGGTTTAAAGAAGCAGTAATAATGCAAAAGGCTTTGTGGAATTTCCTTTGGGACTGTCTGTTGTGGCTGCATTAAAAAAAACAAATGGATGATTACGTTGAATTGTTGCAAGTTTAATTTGTCACTGTATTCTCACAGGCCTGTCGCTTTCGTGTTGGATTTCTCACCAAGTCCGATTCTTCATCAAATTCGATGTCTCCGCATGATGTAGGTTTGCATGATGTCACTGTTCAACATTATTAACATATCATGTTATTAAAACGGACGTGGTTTTATTAGAGCTGCTTGCTTTAAATTTTCCTAATGTAACATTGTTTTGTGGACTATTATCTATTCTGCACAACTTCTCACTGAATTTCAGACACAGGTTAAGGTCACTTCAATCTTTTATATGAGGTAAAAACTGGGTGAAGTAGGTTGCAATTGTACGTGGTCATGGTTTCTTCATTGCATAAACCAGACTATATCAAATGACATACACTGATTTTAAAATCAGTATTTAGTAATAAAATTATTTCCATTAATGTAAAGAACACCACACTTGTTGCATTTCTGATCTATGAAACACGCAATAAAAGCCATTGTAGTAGATGCACAAAGCCCCATTTAGTGGTGGTGTCGATTTGTCTTACGTTATTCAATGGACACTAGTATTAGACGAATACTTACTGTTCTCAATCGGGAAGGAAGAGATTATTCAGTTCGGAATATAAAGAACAATAACTAAATATTAGAAGGCATCTTATTAAATATATCCATGTATTTCTAATATATGTATACATTCAAACTTATACGTCTTTACATGTACATTCTATACATACATAGATGCATACACATTCTCCCCCAAATATATATATTATGTATATATATATATATATATATATAT
>NC_068981.1:49108662-49109641 GCF_001194135.2 Octopus bimaculoides | reverse complement strand
TATATATAGAGAGAGAGAGAGAGAGAGAGAGAGAGAAAGAGAGAGAGAGAGAGCGAGAGAGAGCGAGAGAGAGAAAGACAGAGAAAGAAAGCGAAATAAAAAAGAGAGAATCCAATCATATCAACAAGTAGGACGGCAGGAATTCATAGGTATTTAGAATTGTGCTCACTCTAACGTAACATCTTGCCTTAGTTGTCATTTGTTTTAGGAAGCTGTAATTATATACACGCACATGAATAGAAAGAGAGAGAGGGAGAGAGATAGAGAGACAGACAGACAGGCAGAGAGAGACAGAGAGAGACAGAGGTAGTTGAACCATTCTTTTCGTTGTTGTTTACATCATGTATTTCAGTTTAATTAGTTAATTGGAAAATTTTGCATTTGTGTAGTTGATATGATATGCACAAAGAATAACAATTATTGCACACAGTGAACCTGATCTTAAATTAAATTTTACGAAAGATGATATAATTGCATTTCTTTCCATGAGTCGGAAAAGCAGAGCGATTCAGATTAATCTATAATTATGTTAAGCTAGAATCATCCAAATCTAGACACTCTACTTTTATTATGAGCCGTATATATCACCTTGCCATGTTACAATTATATGTGTCATATTGATAGCTATTACGATAGCATTTTCACATGTTTTATGAACAAAACTTAAAAGAAACTAAATAAAATTATTTATAACCAATAAACCCATACGTCTTACATATTAATGATTATTACGGACCACATTAAATGTTTTTATTTTTTTTTTGTCTAGGCTCAATGTAATACATATGGCAATAACTGTATACAAATAGTTCTTAAGGCAGCAAGCTGACAAAACCATTCACAATGTGAGCAAAACTTTTTTTCAGCATTTCTACTCTTTTTTTTTTTTTTTTGTGAGATCCAATGCCACCGAGATCGATTTTGCCGCCCGTCTTTTTGGTCAAAATGAAATAAGTACATGTTGAGTACTGGAGTCTCT
>NC_068981.1:49105550-49108005 GCF_001194135.2 Octopus bimaculoides | reverse complement strand
ATATATATATATATATATATATATATATATATACATACATACATACATATAAATATATATACATATATATGTAATTATAATTATAGATGTGCATCTATATATGTGTGTGTGCATGTAATATGCATGTGTGTGTATGCATTATAGTGTATTGAATAGTTAATCCTAATTCAATGATTGATTGCCTTTATTGTTTATGTGTATCATATTCAGACGTTTTAGCAGAAAAATTAGCTGGCGTATATATGTGTACGTCCGGTGATTTTTGGGCCCAAACCCGCCCGTGAAATACCTAACAATTTCCTCACATTTGTTTGATAATATTGCAGCACTCAGCTACTAGATGGATTTCATTTACTCCTCCACTAAATAGCCCTATTGACGAATCGTTGTGCTCATGTTCCTTGGTTAGAAAACATCATTATTTCTTGAATAATTTCTATTAGAGTATTATTATATATTAACGATTTTAAAATATGTCAGTTAAACGAATAATCCGATAATCTAACAATTATTATCTATTACAGCACATGATGTACGAAGGGATAGCGTTCACACATTTTACTTAAGGACTAACGGAAATATTTTCCGTATTCATTTTAATTATTAATTGGGTTTAAAAGGTTGTTCACCGTTCCGGAACCTGGCGAATTGTATGGAATCGGGTGCAACGACGATCGTATAATGGATGTGCGTGTCCATTAAATGCTTAAACTGAAAGGCAGAACAAATCCCGCATGCGTTTTTATCTCCATATGCATTGATTAAATAGGCACTCAGGCACTCACAGTTATGAATGCATATGTGTGTATGCGTATGTATACATACCTACATATAATACTTACAAGCATATGTATATATAAGCATATATGCATACATACCCGCTGATATAATGAATGAATTGGATAAACACTCACATACATGCATACATGTATACATGTTCATTTCGTAACATCTGCAACTTATGAGTGTGCACCAATGAAAGCTACATTCCAAAGTGCACTAACATCACGATTACGGTGCACCACACTATGATTAGGCAAATTCGAATACTAACCTCATTATCATATATGTGACTTTATCTTCCCTTCATGCTGTTGAGATTTACTGGAAATAGTTGTGGTATACGTTTTCGTAGGATTCATAAATGATTTTCGTCTTTCTCTAATCTGAACCGTACGTTACTTAAGCTAGCTCAAACTTTCACTACTGTCTGCAAGCTTCGACGTCTATAATAAACAAATATTTCCATGGAGTATTTGATCCAATGTGGACAGGGATAGAGAAATGTACAGTTATGTAACTGGTTATATTCTGACCGAATGCTATTCTCAACACTCAACACACATTTCTTGTAAACTTAGTTAACTTCTTAATATACACTGGTACCTGTGTGTAATCGGTAAATACTTTTAGCAAACATTAGAAATACCTGTGCACCATTCATTACAAAGTGATACTAAAGATGAATGATTGAAATATTATAACAACACGTATTCATTCTATATTTTTCAGAGACATTAAGATATGCGATGTAATTCATTTTGCGTCATTAATCAGTCTATTTTAAAACTTGTTGTATTAGACAAAGTCCCGATTAAAGTAACCTTCACTGAATAAAATACAAAATACAATGACTAATGTTATTTATAGAAAATTGGAAGGTAATTGTTGGATATCTTCAGACATCATTTTCATTACTATAAGGTCATTATACGTCGGAGCCTTTCATAATACCGATTTCTTAAAATGCATTAATAATCGTTTTGCCTCATATTAAACAACTGGTGCCTGCTTATATGGTGTGCAATTGACTGGTCAGGTTTTTATATATTCTAACTTACGTGAGGTGGAATTTTGAAAACTAATCACACACACCCAAAAATCTCAAAACAATTATTTCATCCAACAGCGGCAGCTGCCTCTGAAGGTCGGCAATGCGTTGAAATCATATGATAGGACAGTATTATCCGCTGGTGGATTGACGGATTTCGACAACTCGTAATGGAATTTCAATGCATTATTGCTTTTATCGTCTACAAATATCACTATACAACAGATCCTTTGAAGGTACGCTATTTCGGCTTCTCGTCTTTGCAATAGCACTCTTTCGGTCATTGCACATTTACAATCGTAGACGGGAATAGACACGAAAACAGATTTGTTAGAGAGATCTGGATGTCCTAACAACCTCTCCTGATTTGAGGATCAAATACTGGTAATGGCGCATTACTGCCACATACCCTTAAATTCTGGTATTCATCTCAGCCTCCTTCTGCACATCAGTCATGAATACATCTACATACATAAAATCCTCGATTGTTTACTTACTCTCAGACTTAGCTCAGCAACACTATACCCATCTCTCCTTTAATATATGTATATATTTATACGGCCATACATACATATTTACGCGCGCACACACACACACGAACATATATATATATATATATATATA
>NC_068981.1:49103600-49105090 GCF_001194135.2 Octopus bimaculoides | reverse complement strand
ATATATATATATATATATATATATAGCTTAATAATTTATAACTTTTCACTTTTACCATTTATAGAATCAGCCTCTGATTCTTGCTGTATAATGTATACATTAACAAGACGAGTTAGTTTAGCCCTCGGCACCAGGTGAGAGTCACTGATGAGAATTACTGAAATCCGAAATTATGGAAGATATGGCTCAGTGTCGTTTGTTGTAGGAAGCCTGTCTGTCTTGTTCGTTATTAGATGGATGCATTTCCTTGCCTAAGAATTGTTCTGAGTCTTATTTCTAGCAATGCTTATGCTGACTAGCAGATTTAGTCAACTTAGTGACGCCGATAAACATATGTGTGTGTCTGTGTGTAGTATAATACACACACAATCACACATATATATGTTAGAGGAGGTGAGTGCTTTTAAGTATTTGGGATCACATGCAACGACGGATGGGGCGTTGGCTTAGGAAGTGAAATATAGAGTGAGGGAGAGGAGTAAGATACTTGGAGTTGTGAAAGGTATGCTGAGAGATAAAAAGGTTGAGTATGAAAGCGAAAAGTGTATGAGTGCGTAATTGTGCCGACAATGTTATATGGTGCAGATACGTAGGGCCTGAGAGAAACGACAAGGAGGCGACTAGATGTATGTGAGTTGAGATGTTTGAGGGCTAAGGTTGATGTGACACGAACGGAGAAGGTGAGGAATGAGTAGGTGCGAAGATGAGCAAGAATGAGAGAAAGACTGACACCCAAAATCAACCACAGGAATTATTGTTTGTAAGCGAAGTACTTATTTTATCGGTCACTTTTCCCAACCAAACAACTTGTTTACGTGGGCATAAGCACACCAATATCAGTTGTCAAGTGATGATGGTACAACAAACACAGACAAAATCACACACACATTCAAGACTACCACATACTTAAATAGTGAAAGCACCATGGCCATATCGCTGATAGCTCTATCGTGTACAAATAATGATGAAGGACATATATGTACTCAGAACAGTAAAAACGGATTCGTACGCCAGTTCTGCATACATTCACAAATGGCTGACTGAATATACAACCAGTCATCGAAAAGACTTACATCGTGCTACATGACTCCACTAACCCAAATTAGGTCATGTAGACGAAAACCAATTGGTTTATGTGATCGTTTTGAAAGATTATTAAGACGTGTTATTATATAACCAACGATAGCCTTAAGAAACACAGACAATATATATATATATATATATATATATATATATATATATTCCGTCAACTGTCATCGTCTTTTGCTTTCTGTAAATTTGAGTTATATATATATATGCCTGTGTGTGTGTGTGTGTTTGAGGGTAGGGTGAGTTTATATGATATAATATGATAAAATGTGATATATATAAATATATATATATATATACATTGTTGAAATTTACAGATAAACAAACGATGAAGACAGGTGTATAAGAAACAAGTATGTGTATTAATTTCATGCTCAGGAAAGTAAGAAAATATTTTACGT
>NC_068981.1:49099877-49103042 GCF_001194135.2 Octopus bimaculoides | reverse complement strand
TATATATATATATATATAATTGATTTCCGATGTGTATTTTCTATTTATAAATTATCTTTCTGTTAATGACTGATTATTGAAAGTCATTTAACTAGCAATATCATTTCTAGACACTGTGAGATAATGTAATCTTAGGGGGACGTAAATTTTATTGGTTGTGAACTCAGCATATACACATATAGAATATACAACAACACTTATAGTAATTCAGTAAATGTTTGTGGAAAATATTATGTAAGTGTATGGCTTTGTTCCGTTTGATATTTCCTGAGAGATGGTGTGAGGTTTCCCGTTGTGTTCATGAAAACAGTTTCCATCACTGTTGGGAGCTGTTTCTTTTCCTTCAACCGATAATCATATAAAAGTTACTATCGTTTATTCCTTTTATCTGTTCCCCCTATCTAAATTGTCAAAATGAAATCAATATTTTAAATCCCGGTACAAAGTGATTGTGTTGCGTCATGAAATATTTTATAATAGTATTTTAAGAGTGAATGAAGTTATGGAGCTTCAAAGGAGAAACAGAGGACCGAAAATGTACATGCTAATTGTTTGTAAGATCTGATGAATGATTGTGTTCTTTTATTTTTGAATATATAGAATATGGATGAGTGGTAAATTGAGAATTTGGTAGACTTACAATGTAATATATCTAACATTACTGACATCCAACAATACTGACCTACAAAAGGTTGTATTTGCATCACTCGATATCAGTTCTAAGGAAAAGCATAAATTACTGTCGAAGTACATAGCTGTAAAGTGGACTTCAAAAAAAAATATGTATACATACATGCATGCATACACACACGCGCACATATATATACATACATATATATATATATATATATATGCATGTATGTATGTATACACACACACACACACACACACACACACACATATAAATATATGTATACATGTGTGTGTTTGTGGGTGAGAATTGGCGTCTGTTCAGTACAGTTTAAATGGTTCGGAAATACTTTGTAACCATTTAGAAATATCACTGATATTTTCCTACTAATTAGAACTCCCGAATTTGAATAATAATTGACGTAAACAACAATCAGCATACGAAAAATATTTCAAGCCTTATTCACTTTCTAACTAACGCTTCACGTACTGTCAGTATAAATGGCCTTATGAATATTTAGATGGTCTTAATTGCTGAGATCTCTTGCATGTCATAACATATGCTGTCTTCAAAGTTATAGAATTAGAAAAGCATTCCCGCTTTGCAACCATATCACGTTTCTTGTAAATTGACAACAATCACTGACGAAGACAATAGAATGATTACTAGAGTTGATAGTTTCACCTTTTCTTATCCTCAATGGCTCCTCTGTCTCATTAAATCAAAATCAAAGAAAATGCTAAGATCGATGCATTACACTTTAAATATGTTCACGACTGAATTCTTTCCAATATGCCATTTTATATTCCCAAATTAAACACCATCTACACTGAATTACTAGCAGTTATTTACTTCGAAAGAAATGAGTAAATTTTCGTGGATATCTGAGTGTTGCTTTTCATATTCCTCCAATGGGTGTTTCTTTTTTTATATTTTTAAACTTATATTTAATGGCATGTTACCATAATCTGTAATTAATCATTTATTTTCTAGTATTTCAGCTTTCCTTTTTATCATTAACTGATGGTAATGTGAGTCGTTTTAGATGAAGACACAGTGTAAATTATGCATACTGCAATTAAAATTAGGTTCTAGGTGAAATGAAAGCCAAAAACTAAATACACTTTAAAGACAACTGAACGAAAAACGAATGATAAAAATAACGCCGAAAGAAATTTATTATTTCCCAAGTGACATGTGTCTAATTTTATCGATTATTTCGTTTATTTTATTTCAAATAGTAATTTTGTTTCATTTTTCCTTTACACATTTTGAACGGGCTTCATAAATATTTCTCTTTTCTTTCTTGTATTTGAAAGAAAACACTAAAAGAGTCGTTTACTTCCAATTCTAATTCAGTTTCATTACTCGCTTTGCCAAATTGATTCGTTTATATTCTGAATATCTCAAACCATAATAAGTGTATCTCGTAAATTATGCGTAAGTGTATCCTTAAATTTTTTTTGCATGTTTTAATGAATAATTACAAAATCCGATGGAAAATGATTTAGCTCTTTACTTGAAATTCAAAAGACTGCGTCAGTCAGTGAAACGTTTGGCTCCATATTAATGAAATTTAATTAGAAGAGCATAGTATACCTTCAAATTTCTTTCCCATTTCGCTTCAATTCAGTGATAATATCATAATGCATAATGAGTTATAATAAATTCTATGTAAAAACTGTATAAGTACATCACAATATGAATATAGTAGCATAAGATGTACTAATTCTTACGTTACTAATATCTGATGAGGCTAATTTAATAAAGAAAAGAATTATATTCTCGATAGGTATCAAACTTCCCCCTTTAAATATCTACTCCAAATCCCGTAATCATTGATCGATATACTTAAAAGAAGTAATATAAAGGACAATCTAGGATGACAGTCATAACTGTGCAGAACATAAAGTCAAAAGTGTGAGAAACATTATGTTGATATCCGAGTAAAAGGAAGTACTAAATAAAACTGTCGTGCTTTCAAATTAACCTTTTCTTCTATAAGTCTGGCAAAAGGAACATATATCAAAGCAGGCCTAACAGAGCAAGATGTTTGAGATGCCTGGTACAAAACCATCATGACCATGTGGGCATGTATATCTTTGATTATCCATGATCTATTACAACGTAAATATATGAATTTCATTCATTTTTTGAACATATATTTTCATCCTATATGAATGAATGTCTTCCTTAGTGTGCACGTACTTCTGGCATATATGTTTTCTACAAAATTCTTTGTGATTTTGTCTGGTCTTGTGTACATGTGTGTATCCATATATTGATGGACCTGCTATGAAATAGTCAAAAAGAATTTAGAGGTCGTATGTACATTTCTTTACTGTGATTGTGAGAAATAAAATGATAATATTTTCTTAGAATCAAACCCCAAAAGCTTAGGAAAGTGGTACCATTAAAATCCCATATATAAGACCCCGCAATGATGAAAGACTGAGTTGACTTCAGTACAGTTACATATTCTAGCAATTTTTCGACTTAAATCTAGTCTTAGCCTCACGGAGAACTTCAAAAGT
>NC_068981.1:49097541-49099623 GCF_001194135.2 Octopus bimaculoides | reverse complement strand
ATGTTTAAATATATATAAAGGGCATTAACTGTGTATTAATGCCTCACACTATCGAGGGACTAAATAAGTAAAAAAACTACAAAAAAAATAAGTAACATATTTACCGAAAGCGAGGGAATGCAGCTTTTCAAAATTTATCTCTTAAAAACATTTAACTCAACGGTAGACCACTGGTTTCTCAATCAAATACAGAAAAAAACTGAAGTAACCTGTATTCTTTTGTTCAATATATATATATATATATATACACACACATACACAAGTACCTCCGTATTGCGGTTAACTCATGTAACAAGATTTCACGCTAACGGGAGCTGTATATTATAACCATTATATTCGGATTACGGTCTGCAATATACTATGAAGTAGGTAAGCAAATGCCTTTCAAATAAAATGTTATAACGTCCTACTGTATATAAAAAGTTGAATGAAATGTCATAAGGCCATGAGTATTGACTTGAGATTAAAGAGCCACAACAATACATTTAGTAAGAACAATATAACCACTTAAATAGCAACTATACTCGCCTACTGTCACTAAGAACTAAACTAACGCAACACACACCATTCATACTATCAACTTACCAACTTTTTAATCCAGCGAGCTACAACTAGTATTAGTATGTATGGCAATACATTGTTGTGTATGAGTGCCTGTATCGATATGTGCATGAGAGAAAGAGGGGGAGAGGGGATAGAGAAGATCAGAGAGAATGTGTGCATGTATGTTTGTGTATTTGTGTATGAGTGTGCGTGTGTATCTATTTGTCTAAATTTAGAAGTGCAAGGGACGAATTGTCTATACAATCTGGTGAACCTTCGGGTAACAGTAGTCATATAGTACTGTCTTCGTCTGAGTCCGAGGAAGACAGTAGTATATGATTACTGTTACTCGACGATTCACCAGATATTATAGAAAATTCGTCCCTTGCACTTCTAACTTAAGACAAATAAATACACACACACAGTCATACACAAAGAGACACACATACACACACACACATTCTCTCTTTCAATATGGTATCGACAGGAATAAAGCAACCTCGTCTCTTACATATCAGATCTTTCTTGGGCAAATTGTTTTACTACATGTTTGCTGTTGATAATTAATTACCGATACACTTGAAATTGCCCTTCAATTTAAGATGATTGTAAACAAGCTATCAATTAGATGTAAAGGTAGTAGCACGAAGAGGTACTCTAAATATATTACACTGAATATTAAACCTGTTGTTTCTAAAAGATTTGATGCGGAAATAAAATTTATATTGGTCCAAACTTTAAATCTTGCAATTCCGCAGTGGGAAGAGTACTTGACGGTAAAGACCAAATTATTTCAAGTGCTCAAGATCAAATTCCGGACGTAATTCATTCAGAAACTACACATCATGCTTAAGAAGTAACAACATTCGAGTGTCTGCCTCGGTGATGAGAATCGGCATAATGTGCAGACAAACACATTGATAATTAAAATAAAAATAAACTTAAATTTTATATGACGATGTGCAGAAAAAATAAAGGTGAACATTCCCATGAAAACTCATTTTTTGCTAGCAAAAGCGAGTTTGAAATGTTTAAGAAGCGCATGAATTTTGTATAAGAAAATGACTTACTTAAACTATGAGCGAAGGTAGAGCGCAGCTGAAGGAAAGCAAATTACGTATACGGTATGCAATATAGTATATTTACACGAATATATATATATATTCAACCTGATAAATAATAAACCAATTCGTAATATTGTTAAGCTGCATGTCAATATTATATGCCATATAATAACAAATCTTTAAAATCTCACTTACCTTATGATTTAAAGAAGTCTTTTATCGAAATCCATTCGGCTAAGCTTTACAAACATCTCATGTGTCCGTATTCCAAATACAAGGAGGGCAGTTTTTCACTGAGGTACAATCCACTGTTCTCAGAAGTAAATGCTGTATGATTCTTCGGTCGATTTCTTTCCGGTAACACTGATATCAGCTACATTCATATTATATTGTCACTTTAGAATATATAGCTATATATTAATAAGTGAATGTCTAAATGTGAGTATGTTTATGAATGTACATCCATATATATATA
>NC_068981.1:49096380-49097222 GCF_001194135.2 Octopus bimaculoides | reverse complement strand
ATATATATAGTTATAGATATATATGTATATATCGAATATCTACCAGTATATTACACGACTGACGTAATATATTATTTATGATATTCACTATTCAAATGTACCCTTGAGATACGATAGCGAGTGTATTTTACTATATAACAGATGTTTATGCATATTAACATATGACCATTCAAATTTGGAAAATATAAGGAATCATATGCTTAAATGCAACCAAAAATATCAATTCAATTTCGTCGGTTGTTTTCCCAACGACCTTTGGAGATTTTAAGTTTAATATGCATTTCATCTCGTTTATACAATTAATCATTTACTTTCATTATAATCTGTGAAATTACCAATACTTGTGATTTGTGTTCAAAAGCTTATGAATTTGAAAGAGTATACTAAATGTACCACAATAATATTAAGTGTAATAACTCATATGTATATTTTTATCTAATGTATTGTTAACTTATGAATTTTAACTCCAAGTACCTGTATTATTAGAATGATACATGTATATATAGTAAACCCTACAGAGATCAGGTGTGGTTAATGCTTGCACTAACATACGCTATATGAATTAGAATAGATTTCAAAGGTTAGCGTCAAATTACGAGGAAATATAATTTTAATTATTTTAATTACTTAAATTGTTGTTGCCATATAACAAGTTTAAGTTCTCATGAATTCTGATGAAATTGATTTAGGTAAAGCAAATATTTTCATTCATGACAATTCAATTACAGATATAGTTGATTTATAAACATACATTTACGGTTACACACACATACACACGCACATATATATATATATATACACATATATAAATATATATATATATATGTATATATATATATGTA
>NC_068981.1:49094497-49094955 GCF_001194135.2 Octopus bimaculoides | reverse complement strand
TATATATATATATATATATATATACATATATATATATATATATACATATGCATGCATAAGTGCATACATACATACATACTAACATAAAGTATGTTCTTCGCAGGGTGTAACCCTCTTGTCTATATGTTCACTCTAACAAACATCGCAAAGTAAAGTATAATGACAATGATGAAAAAAAACAGTGAGCAAATTATATTAGTACTTCAGCTCAATACTTGTTTCAGTCACCTGACTGTGGCCATGCTGGAGCAACGTCTTTAGTGGAGCAAATCGACCCCAAGACTTATTCCTTGTAAGCCTAGCACTTATCCTATCGTTTTCTTTTGCCGATCCACTAAGCTACGGGGACGTAAACACACCAGCATCGGTTCTCAAACGATATTGGAGGGCCAAACACAGACACACAAACACATACACTTAGACACACACACACACACACACACACACACACACACATA
>NC_068981.1:49081280-49094487 GCF_001194135.2 Octopus bimaculoides | reverse complement strand
CACACACACACACACACACATATATATATATATATATACATATATACGACGGGCTTCTTTCAGTTTCCGTCTACCCAATCCACTCACAAGTCTTTGGTCAGCCCGGGACTATAATAGAAGACACTGGCCCAAGGTGACACGGAGTGGGACTGCATCCGGAACCATGTGGTTGGTAAGCAAGCTACTTACCACACAGCCACTTCTACGCCCGTTTCGTCATATTCCAACATAATCCATCTTAACTCATTAGGCAATATTTTCGGAGTTATTATTGTTCATGCGCTATTTAGGTTTTATTCCAGAAAATAACTTCTGAATTGCGTAAAAACAGCAGGAATAGAATTTAAGGTTGATAGTTCATCAAAATGTTTATGCACATGTGTGGCATATTGTTAGCGCTGGTCATTATATACAAAGTTAGTAGAAAATACGTTTTAGAACAATCGTCACTAAGATTCCGGCTGTGCTGAGGGCTCGTTCTGGCCGACTACATACCACATCGTCATGGTTGATGAGGAGGTGTCTTGGAAGTATAGATACTGACTGGGACTCTGCTGAAGGGGATCCGGCACGAATGGGGAATATAACGATAAATAGTGAATGCAGCAACTCGCTGCAACGACGCATGCATTTAGATCTAACCTGAACAGAATGTCAAGAAACTACGAATAAAAATGCAGTGTGAATTATGTAGTGCTGCTGTTAGTTTGTTAGTAAGCATCATAAATCAGTTCTTATGCGCTAATGTGCATGAATGAATAGTTATGAAATAACAGTTGCGTGCGTATTTTTCTTCGTTTAGTCTTGGTGGGGCAGTGAGTAGTGTTATAACGGGATAGTTTCGGTTTTAATTATTATTAGCACGCTTATTATATAAGCTTGACTGTTGTTCCATGTAGGTGCCTATCTGTTAATATAAGTAATGCTATCACTTTTGAAATTGTGGATGCGTGCGTAATATCTGTATATGTCTGTGCGTATTTCAGTATTTCTCAGAGATTTCAGTATGTAACTTGTATACGTGTATGAGTAATTTACGTGAGTAATTGAGTGGACGATTAGCATTGAATTGTATGAGAAGCTTTTACAGAGTGGAGGTAGCGAAGTGGCAGCATTGTTGCTATATCGGAAAAAATGCTTAGCAAAATTTCTTCCGGCTTTAGGTTCTCAGTTCAAATTCCGCCGAGATCAACTCTGACTTATATTCTATCTGGATCGATAAAACAGGTACTAGTTGAGTACTGGGGTTGATGTAATCGACTAGTCCTTTCACTGGAAATACTTAAGGCTTCATTGATTCACGGCAGATAGTGTATTTACTGCCAAAACGGATTTGAATAATTGTGTTCCCTTGTTTTGGGTGCGTTTACATTCTTATAGGTGCATGTAGTCTGTTTCCTGTATGTACAAAGTGAAATGTACGCGTTAAAGTATGTAGTTGTTTAATATATGTAGATTACAAAATTCCTTTTCCGACTAGAGACATGAGGTCTGAGATATATTGCCTAGTGCTACACAGAGCTTGAAGACATGACGTATTGAGGGAAGAGCAGACACCAATTGCAACAAACGGAAGTATTGTATGTATATATATATATATATATATATATATATATATATATATATATATACATGTCTGTGTCCGCACACGTATGATTTTATGTATGAATACGTGTATGAGAAAACAGAGATAGCGTAGCGAGCAATTAACGGAGCGAAAATTAAATTACTAAAAATCCACAACATCAACTATAGCACTGAAGTTATTTTTGTTACATCTTTCTCGCATGCCTATCTCTACGCATTACTTTTTAGATATAATGACCTACAGATAACTTCGATTACGTAAGTCCCGATGATCTTTGTTAACAAATGGAAACGAGATATTTAATTAAGAAAATTACCTGGTTACTAAGCTATAATTATTTTAATTACATTCGATCTAAACATCAATGTAATCTATACCAATTAAATTATGTTGTACGTTTAGTACTATAATTATACGTAATGGGATATAATAATGTTTATCTCTTGCCAGGCAACATATGTTACTTAAACTATTTTCGTTACTTTGTGAAATATATCTAACGCAGAAACAGAGAAACCTATTTACGTCAATGCTTCGTTTTGATCGTATGACCATAATTATTCAAACCTTAGGAAAATGTGAGGCGAGAGATTATTATAGATCTCATAGAACAGAAAATTTCTCGATAATTTTGATGTAGTTGACAAATCTTACCATAAATTCTAGAAAACCCGTTATGTGCAAATTTTGATTTCACAATTAACAATTTTTCTTAGACATATTTTTATATATTTAGTAGTATTTATGTCATGATACTTCTGATGAAAGTATGTTAAATATGAATGAAAGATGAAAGAAGTGTGTGATGAGATCAATCATTTGCAATTTTACATTTGATGTTTTTTTTTCTCGGTATTTTACACCGTACTCACGTGTTGATTACCTAGTTATCATAGAGAATTGGATGAAATTCACCATAATTTAAAACATGATTCATGAAGAGCAACTGATAGTCTGATTTTGTACTTGAACAACACAGAGCTTTGAGTATCTCATTATTTGATATTCATATCGAATCAATTAAAACAATTAACCGTTGCTTAAAAATTCCTGGTTTGTTATACATCTAAATTTCTGGACAAATATTTGACTAATATTGATTAAAATCGTGATAAAATGTACTCAATATATGTTGTAAAGTGTTTGGTAGAGGAGCAGAAGTTCAGGGTTGTGATGTTCCTTTAGTCTTGAGGGATTAGTCAACGTCTCCAATGTTGGTGCCACGAAAATTGCAAACAGGACATCCTGTAACGTGACAGACTATAGGAAAATAATCAAAGGAAGGATATACTTCAGGACCAGATGACGATGTAATGATTCCCATAAAGCAATTACTCATATCTGAAAAGTCTTCCGAAGAACGATAAAGCCATGGACCACGGCTGGAATATGCATGATGTTGATGCTACTGATGATAATGCAGATGTACAAATGTAATCGCAATAATTTAATTATTTTAGTAGACCTATTATTAGCACTATACATATCATTGTTTTTAAGGTTATCACTATATAGTAAACCAAATTCGAAATTCATTTGTGCTATAATATATTAATGCAAGATTCTCTATCTATAGCCATAAATATGGTCATGATGTGCCTGGTCTGCAATTTCCGATGACGTCGCTCTTATTGGTACTGTTGTGATGATTAATAATGTACACTCACAAATTCAACATTGTATCATTGTAAAATAAACTTCGTGCAAAAGACAATAAACCCTTAACAAAAATGACAGCATATTTACATTATGCACAGTAAGTTACAAATTCATATGAAGATATACTTTTTTTATATATAAAAACAATATTTTTGAATTTCTAATATAAAGTATTACTATGTACTTAAATATTTTAGTCTCAAATTTCGGCACAAGGCCAGGAAAATAAGGGAAGGGGGCGAGTGATTACAGCTGCTCAGCTGCTACATATTTAATCGACCACGAAAGAATGAAAGGCAAAATCGATCTCGGTAGTATTTGAACTCAGAACGGAAGCTAGACGAAATACTGCTAAACATTATGCCCGGTATGGTAACGAGTCTGTTAGCTCAACGCTTGTACTTAAATATAATAATACTAAAGAGGATAGAATATACCAAACAGGATATTTAATTAGAAAGTATAAAAAATACGTAAATAGTAATATGTAATCCTATTATATTTTCGATTATACAAATCAATAAAATATTCAGGAAAATCAATTAATGTAAAAGCGATAATCGTACAGACAGTTTGAAACAATCAATACATAAAATTTGTATATTCCGCAATCATCTGCATTCTATTAAACACATTTCATTGCAAATATTGTAAAAACATTATATTAGATGCAATTAAACGATCTAAGTTAGTAGTATTAAATCATATTATTATGTAAATATCTTGTGATAATTCTTCCACATCGTTCAGTCACAAAGCAATTACAAATACAAGTGGAATAAAGTTTTAAGCCAGCAAAGTCATATGAAAGGAAAAGGAAGATAGTCACTATAAGATGGTAGTTAGTTCTCTTCGTGACAAGAGGCACATAAGACCACAGCTCGACCTCTCTAATAAGTTCTATTTTATACTGCTGTTCTAGTCTCATTCCAGCTTCCCCACACTCCTTGTCTAATTTCTTTGTCAAGTGATTTTTGGGTGTCCTACAAAACCTTACCCCCCCCCCCAGGCTTTCCATTTGGTTTCATCACGGAATCGCTTTCTTGATCTTGCCTGAGGATGTGTTCGATAAGGTTCTAGCGTTTGGATCTTATTTCCTCACTGGCCTGTTGATGCGAGTTGTCATCCCAATTGTGCCATTTCTGACTCTTTGCAGATACTTGATATTGAGCATTCTCTTTAAGCATTTGAATTATGCAAAGATATAGACCGCAAATGAAGTTGAAATATATGATGCAGTGACCACAGACACACAAACAAGACTTTTTGCGTACTTAAGTAAGAAGGGCAAGACAAACAGCTAATTAAATCTAAATCAATTTCAAACGTGAATGCAGGCGTGCAGCAGTGAATATCGCTTATCCTTTTTTTTCCTATGATAAATTCTTTGGACATATTTTAACTTCAGTAGTTCTTAGGGAATCACAATTTTAGAAACACTGATTTCGAGCAAAGCTCATCGAATGTCCTTACAAATTAATATAATATTTGAGGCAACGTTTACATGGAATATTCTTTCAGGAAAACTTATAGTTATGTGCAGGGTAATATATATGTTCAAATACATCAAATCTTTGTCATTCGATCCGCAATAATGCAAATGTTTATTAAGAATAGTGACAAAATATCTGTAAGAATACGTAAAGAATCATCATTTTATATTAATTATTTCGTGTATTTTGTATTTCTTGAACAGTGTTTTAGGCTTATTACCCCATATAGCTCTCTATATAAAGAAATGAAGAAAATGGTCTGAATTCCTTAATCAAGTAACGCACTCGCACGCGCATTCGCACACACAAACACAAACGCACACAGACGCACATGCGCACACTTGTAAAATACAAAATAGTACTTATGTTGTAGATGACAACAATGTCATATGCTGAGAGTAGGTACTTATTGAGTAACTCTTTGGAAAAGGAATCATATAAACGGTTATACATTATGAAATATCTACGTCCAAACAACTCTCTCAGAAAATTTAAGATTAAAACAGATTTAAAATGAAGCATCTAATGTTTAAGCAGTTACATGGCTTGACATTCAATATATCTTGTGTCCTTGAAAACTAAACAGGAGTGTATTAAATGCGAAGAAAAATGGACATTGTTTATCTGTGGTGCACTGAATGGAGGTTAGAGAATCGTAAATGAAAATTCCTTGGTAACCAGGAAGCTAGATAACGTAATAACGCATGAGAGGTAAGCACACTGCGCGTGTTTCTCTCACTCTGACTTTTTCACAATAAATTAGATATGTAAGATTTACAAGGAAAACGTATATTTGGGCAGTATGACCAAATTAAATAAAATAAATAAAATCAAATAAAATAAGTAAAATCAAAACGTATGAGTTGTTATACAGTCAAACAATTTTCCTCAGAGACTCCAACGACAAATATCCTACGACAAGCATAACTAAAATAATATCAATGGAAGAATTATGAAATAATACATCTTTATTGCAATACCTCTCGTTTCCTTGCGATCATAGCATTTTGTATATGAGTCAAATTTGAATTGTTCTGATTACAAATGGAATAATGCAGACTTAAGGAGTGCATATGTTTTGGCGGACGCCCCCGAGCGAGAAGTGGGCTGGTCCTCTACTAATAAATAGCGGACTGACACAGTCAGTAGAGTCGGTCCGCGAAGATATTTTTGTTGCTGTTAATTTTTTGATTCCGATCGTGTTGTACATTTTTCGAGGGGTCTCCCACGAGCGTGAGCCCATGATTTGAATCGTCAAATGTGTTAAGTGTTGTTTTTGCCTGCGGGCTTGTAATTTTTTGTTTGTCGCCTTACCCATTTTGGGTCGAAGTGAGAAAGGAAAGAATAATAATGGATTGCGAACCAGCTACAGCACAGGCTGGATGTTATGCTTCAGCGGTGGGAAGTGGTGTAACTTCAGATGCGCTAGAGGTGCGAGAGGTTAAAATTGAGCAAAAAATGCTGAAGGAATATAATAGACTAATTCAAAAGGAAGGATCCAGTTTAAAGCCGACTCCACCAGACGAAGTGACAGCAAGTACATCTGCAACAACTAAGAAAATTGAAACAGCCACGGTGGAGGCAATAGAAGAATATCTTAAGGAAATAAAAAACCTGACGACATGCAACACAAGAAGAAGAAATACGGCACAGTGGATGTGAGGTTCACCAAGGAGCAAGAGGCGATAAATTACTCCACGATGACGCTCAGGACGCAAGAGTTAGTGGTTCTGCCGGCTTCCTGCGGCAAGGGAATGGCTGGAGTGAGAGTGGGCAGGGAAGCGTGGCTGGTGGCATACGTGATGCGTGGAACCGAGGAGGATGTAGGAATTTTGGGGATGACGGGGACGAGAAAGGTGAACTGATGGGGATGTGGCCATTAAATGGTCGTTCAGGTGGGACAGGGGGATTTGAACGAGATCGCTGAAGCTGTGATTTTACCGGAAGCCGTGGGGTTGAGAGTCGTGGTGGTTGGGATAGGGGGAACATGGGATTGAGGTGCCCCCACAGAGATAGTGAGGAAGTCCAACAGGAGCAGAATGCCGAAGTGGTGGCTCTGGCTGTTCAGAAATGTACGGGGCAGGTGGAGGATATATTGGCGGGATGATCAGGAAAAGGAGGCGAGTATGGGTGAACTCGCCGCCGACGAGACCGAAAGAGAGGGAGAAGGAGGGAGAGATGAACATTGTGGAGATGTGGCGGCAGGGACCTCCAGCAGCATCACCAACAAAGAGACATAGTGAAGAAATCTACCAGGACAGCCCAGGTTGCCGCACAAACAAGCAGTTGGAATGGCCAGGAAGGATAAACGGTGTGTGGTTGCATATACAAGAAGTACGGCGGTGGAGGGGAGAGTTGCCAAATTTGAATCGGTGATTGGAGTAGAATTGCCAATAGAGCTTTGCACAGAAAATACAAAAGGCATAGTGGTAGACCAAGAGATGTATGGAAAATTGGAAGAGTTGTTGGAACCAGTATAGACCCATCGGGAGTGGAGGTGGAGTTCAATGACCTGCCGCCTGTGGAGGATTTTAAAGATTTGAAATCATATCTAAACACGAAAGCCTGAGTAAGCGTTTTTAAATAAGACGATAAATACGAGGCTAAAAGGGAAGAAAAGAGGGGAAAACAAAGGAAACATATTATAAAAAACTTTTTTGAAGCAGTTAAATGGTACTGCTTGAAATTGGGGTTCAATGCAGCCATTACATTCCCATTAATTATATTCATCCCTCATTCATTCGTTTTATGTATTTTTGTTCCCACTTTGCTGTTCTGTCTGTCGTTGTAATGTCCCCTTTGTTTCATAGCTTGTGTGCCAAATAAAATAGATACCGTTGGCAAAGTTGCGCCGTTCAAACCAGTCACAAAGAGACGGCGAAATACGTTGTTATCATGGGACATATCAGTGGTGACGAGGGTTCGGACAATATTGCCACTGTGACATATCAACTTTATAGACATCTTAAGTCTAAACTCTACAATAGCTAATAAACTAGATAGAAATTGAATTCCTGGATTTTTTTTAAATTTCGTACCATTTATGAAAAACAAAAGAAATATTTAACACAAGTGTAAATAAATAAAATTTAATCAACTATGAGTATGATGCCAATATTTTATTACAGGTCAAGTATTAGTAAGGATACTGATAGCGAGCAAAGAGAATGGTAATGAAATTATGACGACAGTTAAAAGGACCTGAGGCTACTAGCGGAGTCCACTCTGTTCCAACGGAAGGGTTAAGCTACTGGAATTAAAATAACATTCCTCTTTCTTGCGTCCCAAGCGCATTGGCGTAAAAAGTGGGCTTTAGTGCTAATATGTCTACCATGAATACAGCATGAAGAACAGAACAAGTTAACCAGTAAAAGATGATAGGTAGATATGAACATATCAAACAAGTTTAAATTTTATCCATTTCTCAATAGTAATATTAGCAATTAAATGATCGCTGAATTGTGATACAAGTGCTGCAATGTGACACCAGCTTATCTTACAATATAAGTTAACATAATCAAGAGGTAAACATTTTGCGTGAAAAGGGGGAAAAAAAGCAAATCACGCTTTATGTAGAACGCCTAAACTACGCGAATTGCAGAGAGCTACTTAGATTCAGATAAAACAGTAGGAGCGTTTTAAAGAGTGACACAGTCTGAATACAATTCCATTCACACTAAAATATAAATGTTGACAAAAATCAATATGTGACCAATATACTAAATACTCGACAGAATGGAATAAAATGAGAGTAAAGTGCAACGATGCCTCTAAATCGGTGGATTTGAAGCAGAAAAGAAAGGTCATATTTTAGCATAAGAATATCAGTAACACAAATAATACGAGAATAATATAATCAGTACAATGATTGAGAATGTAATTTCTGGTTATCCAGCTTTGCAAAGTTAGGTTACATAAAGTAATGCAATCGGATTGAACGCTGTCTGTATTGAGAAACAGGCGACACGTTGATGTGGAAAGGAATTAAAAATGTCAAATGCATGTACGAAAAAGAAAATTTCCAAAAGACTCTAATACAATAACTTAGAATACGGTTAAAGAGAGGAAGAGGAGAGGAGAAAGAAAAGTGATAGAGGAAGGATGGGGAAGATGAGAGGAAGAATGGGGAAGATGTGAGGAAGAAGGAAGAAGTGTAGTAGTAGTAGTAGTAGTAGTAGTAGTAGTAGTAGTAGTAGTAGTAGTAGTAGGCGGTGTAAAGATGAGGAAGAAGAAAAAGAAGATGAATAAGAAGAAGAAAAAAAGAAGAAAAAGAAGAAAAAGAAAAAGTAGACGAAGAGGAAATTTCTAGCAAGAGTACTCCATACCTGAGTCAAAGGGTGATATCAAATGCAATTTGAACGAAGTAATTTATTCTACAATAATACTAATACTCATGAATCGAGCTATTTATAACTTATAGTTAATATTAACTAGATGAGTCTCAATAACTGCTTACCACAATGCAACGTTATCAATAACAATATATTTTTCCTTGCGTTTTGCTTTTGATACTTGACTGGCCAGTGTTCATATGTAGTACATTACTTCCTATTGTTTCATCGTACAGAATTTCTGCGGCAACTATACAATCATATACTACCTATTCAATCTGAAATTTAAGTAAATGATTTACTACAAAAATAAAAGTGTAAAATGGAAATATTGTTTTGATATATTGTCATAGTACATTTTAGCATGAATATTCAGCGAAAATATTTAAGCGCTCCCGAAGGAAATGCAATGAAAATTTAGAGAAAATTCTATTGTTTCACCTGTCAAATAAATAAGTATTTGTGAGAATTGTGTAACATGTGTTCTGTATTTATTCGCCGAAATTTTGATATATTGCAGGCACATCTCAGTTCTATATGGAAGGAGAAAGATTTTTCAGGTTATGTGCAAGATAAAATCACATTTAATATATAAATTTATAAACGGTGAAATACAATTTCGAAATGTAAATTTGTATATTGAAAAATACCATTTCGTATATTCATCTTTTTGTTAAGCCAAGTAAAATATTTAAAATATAAGCGAGATTTCTGTAGAAACTTTTTTCAGATATATTGTTTGTAAATGGGTCTTAGCAAGAATATATACGAGTTTGTCTCGGGAAATCAAGATCGAGTGCAATTAGAAAATTATTTCAAGGCTGCATATTATTAAACTCTGACAAAAAATAAAAATAGATATATCTATTAATTAATAGATATGTTTTTCAAAATCCTGCCGCAAAACACAAGACCGGTGTCAAAGTCTCCGCCAAATGAGTTTTTGGTGTCCATTCTGCGATACTCAAACATGTAGAAGTAAATACATTTCTCCCATCACATTCACCAACTGAGGAGCTACTACTCTTTATAGAAAAAAAACAAGGATCTAAAAAAACTGAGACGATTACATATCATATTAATTTAATTCCTTATATACGGGATTTAAATTACACAAATATCCAATTCCATGCACTATGTATATAGAGGTAAATACTTTCACAATCAAAAGCCCCAAATTATTGAACAAGTTGCATGTGCACATACATGCTGGCACACAAATTGATACCACTCAACAAGTCACAGTTGTCCACTAATTCATACAATATACAGAAGCACACGTACGTGAATAAGTAAGTGTGTGTTTGTGTTTTCGGTTCTTCAATATAATATAAAATTATAACATACATTTCAGAGTATTCATCGTCTCGATGCAGAGTTTTCATTTTTATCCGTTTCTATTCAACATGCTTAATTTTGAGATTAAAGCAGAGTGACAAATCAATAATGTTTAAGTAGAAATGATATGCATTATATGTAATAAACAATGTGCAATATTGGTTGCGAAACATTTACATTTCTTTTGATTTATTTCGTCCCCGTGATATTTTCTGTTTAATTCTTGCTTTGTCATAGTATTCTTGATTGCATGAAGGCGTGGCATAGATAACTCTTACAAAGTGTATTGGCATACAATAACACTTGTTTCCTAAGGAAATAAACTACGCAACTTAATATACATGAAAATCCACTTGTAAAAATATGCTAGTTTTGCTTAAGGCAGTCATTCGATTAGAGGATTAATTTGATTTGAGCTTAGATAAGAGTTGCAAACGGATTTATTTACTTGTAAATCGGCGCGAAACATGGCATTTGGTGTTAAGGGAAATATCAGCTCAATAATTAGCATTCCGTTTGAAATAATAGTCATTAATGTAAGTTTGTGAAGCCATTAAACTATTTAACGAAATCAATTCCGTGTGCATAAATCGCATTGTTAGTTCTTTGTATAAGGCTCTATTTCTCAAATGTCTTCTCTTCAACTTAGAAGACAATATCTTGCAGGCTGCTGCGATTTGCACTCAGCACCTATCATTAATCATTATATTTGAAATTCATTATATCTCATACTAAGAAACTCGACCTAAATTTTTACGTTACTTGTATGTAAACAAAATAAGTAATAGGAGAATTTATCTCCTTTCATTGCCGTAAGCGCGTAAAGACACAAATGTGCAGAGATTCAAACCGAGTTGTATGGTGAGATGGATTACCTCTGAAACAACTATTTGCAAGATGTATTCATTGCAAACTTACACCGTATCTTTAAAATAGTTGACTCAATAAAGAGTTATACACTCTTTAAAACTTACGTTCATATTCAGAGCTGACCACGAAAAATCAGAGTTATTACTGCAAAAGTAATATAAAATCTATCGAACCAGGATAACAGCTGGATAGCTAATTTGGCTGTTTGTTTCAACCTAGAGCAAAGTGTGATATAGCAACATGCACAATATCTGCTGTTTCTGCAATCCTATCCTATATAACTGCCATTAAAATAATAAATAATTTAATAATCAAACACGAATACGCCGATTGGTATCGACATAATGCTATGCACGATTATGCGTATTTCAATTACGTATATTCGTCAAAACTTAGTGAGCATTATTTCTTTTTATTACAACTAAACTGGTTAAGAAATGGGGTATTGTTTTAGGAATGAGTTGCTTCAGATCTTATTAACAAACAGTTTCGAATGGTAAAAATATATGTCGTAATATAAAAGTTATTAAGGCAGCGCGTTGGTAGAATCGTTAGCACTCCGGGTAAGATGATTAACGTTATTTCTTCCGTCTATAGGTTCTGAATTCAAATTCCACCTTTGCCTTTCATGGTATAGGGGTCGATAACATAAATATCAGTGAAGTGTTGATGTAATCGACTTACCTCTTGCGTGAAATTGCTGGCCTTGGTAGCTAATATCATGTTAGTATCATTTAATTACCTGCTACATTTTGTTTTATTTACAGACATGAATATACTGTAGGTATTGCAGTGAAATTACGTAATCTGACAAGCATAGGTGCTGACTGGTCCAAATGAAAAATATTACTGCACCATATATACAGTATTTAACGCTTTTAGAGTTGAAAATATAGTATGCACTCTAAATTATTCCAATCTATAAACATAATTCAATCTATAGACATAATGCAACACAATTCAATCAGTATAATAATATCAACGAGTGCAAATTGTTTAACGTATTTTCTTCAACAGTTTTATTGCTGCTCAGTAGCACAAATCCTAAAGTAACCTATCAACTCTAACATTTGTGTTAATGCATGTTGAAAATATAATGTGACTGTCAGCATATGACCCTCAGCATTAAAGTTTATAAAATATTAATACTAAAGATGTTTGAAATACCGCTAAGCATTTAGTACGCCGGGCAAAATAATTTGCAGCATTTCGTCCGTCTTTACGTTCTGAGTTCAACTGCTGCCGAGATCTACTTTGCTTTTCATCATGCCGGGGTCGATAGGTATTTTCATTGGGCCTTCTGACCAATGTTTTTAAGTTGTGAAAAAAAAAAAAAAACGAAAGAAAAAAAAACGATTTTATTATAAACGATAACGTTTATGACTAGGCGTTTTCGTTAGTTTTTGTATTTTTATGTGTATACTATTCAACAGCGATGCAAGACGGTCAGCCATCAGGAAAGGGAATATATGATAACTAGAATCTAAGTAGTAACGAATATGCCAAACAAATATTAAAGACAAGTCATATGAGCCTATGGTTTGAGAAGCACCTTTCCTCACTTGATTTTTGAAATTATACAATACTCGTTAATTTTGTAGTACATTTAGTGGTATATTAGCATGACTGTACAATTAATCGCATAGTGATGCGATGCGCCAAACTTTTCCCGCCGCCACCACCAATACCGGAAATCCCTTCTCTTGTGACAGAAATCGCTTCTCATATATAGGTAGTCTCTTCCTTTATACAATTAACCTCTTTCTTATACCGAAAACTATCACAACGCTCGGAGTTCTGCACCAAAAGACCTACACACATCCGTCATTCCCTCCCTTCCAAACTATCTTCCTCCTTCTTCTTTTCCTCTCTCCATTTCTCTCTCTCTCTCTCTCTCTCTCTCTCTCTCTCTCTCTCTCTCTCTCTCT
>NC_068981.1:49075404-49080500 GCF_001194135.2 Octopus bimaculoides | reverse complement strand
TATATATATATATATATGTGTGTGTGTGTTATATATATATATATATATATGTGTGTGTGTGTGTGCGTGTATATACATAGTGAAACTATTGAAAGTGAAACCGTATTAAAGTGGAACTGTTATATCACATAAGTTTAGACATTGCTTCACTTCTTGCTCGTAATAATTAAACAGCATATGAAGATAGTACAGGTTATTGCAAAATATCAGCACGTTATGTATTAATCAGCTCTGAGATCAAAATAACTGGGGAATCTATGACATAAAGGTAGTTCGATATTGCCCAACATATTCACTGCAAAACTAGTAAATATGAAATTGATGTTCATCATTTCCCTAAACTTGGAGAGTTCAAGATATGCCACCAGTGTGCTATAACAAAACATAGTAACGGATGTAGTGGATATATACGCATCATCGACAAGAAAGTAGGCGTAGAAATCTGAACATGCTATATAGAAATGGTGAAGTGGTTTAAACACCTGACTACTGACTACTTGAGGTGACAAAATATACGTCTCACGGTCAGAGTAAATAGGAAAGCTTTCCACTTTCATTTCGTCATCTTTGCATTAATCAACATGTGGATTTTTGGATGTATGGTCTTTGCATGTATTAACAACCCAGGAAGACTACAGATGATTTTGGAGTAGTATAAGTTAGTTAGCTGGGGAAGGCTACCATAGAAAGCTAGAGTTGTTGAATCTTACAAGCATTAATTTCATCCCTAATTCTTAATATGTAATATGTGCATTGTTTCCCTTCAGGTTAACTGATATGTCACTGGTAAAAGTAAATTTTAAATGTTACTGGTTGCTCCTTCCCTTGAAAATGGACAAAATTTGGCACCATGGTGTTATAAAGTACTTGCAGAAAAGGGGATTAAACCCAAGAAAATTCATGCTGCGATGGTTGCAACATTAGAGTATGATGTTACCAGTTTCATCGATAGTGCAAGAGGGAAGCTGAGTTTAGGAGCAGAAGAGAGAGCTTTGAAGAAAACCAAAGGTCTGGATGTCCTTAAACTGCCTATATCGAGGAAAATTTTGATCATGTTTATCACATCCTGTTAGATGACAGGCGACTGGCGACAAATCAAACAAACAATGCCATTAGCATACCCCGTGAGAGACTTGAGAATATACTGCTCAAAGAACTTCGTTATTTCAAAGAACTTTGCATCACGATTTTACTCAGTGGATGCCATGTCCACTGAAACCTGATAAAAAGCTCATCACACTGATAACATGACGGACAAATCTGACATTGTTTGAGGCAGCTTTGTTTTCCTTGGACGTTTGCTTATCCAGAGTGAGTGGTTTGCTTATAAATGTGAGCCAGAGACAAAGAGACAATCAATGCAGTGGAAACACCACTCCTCACCTGTTCCCTACTGACCAAGGTTATTTCATTCACAGTTAAGGGGATGACCTCACTCTTTGGGGGATGCACAGGACATTGTGTGTATTGACTATCTTCAAAGATCCCATCGATGGAGAGTACTGTGTCAAAAGCGTTTACAAAAGGTGAAACGCTCTTCTTTCATCAGACAATGCTCAAGCGTGACACTGGATTTGAACTTGTTGATCACCTTCTCTATTCTCCAGATTTGGCTGCATCTGACTGTAATTTGTTTCCCAAATGCAAGACTAAAAAGAGCCATTGGCTGGGAAATAGTAGTGCATCAACAGGATGGAAACGTCTATACCATTGGGATGCAAGCAATGCAACACTGATCCAAAACGTGTGTGTACCTTTATGAAAATTAAACCACCATTTCTTTACAATCCGTGAGAGCATGTTATTTCGCCTAAGTTCTCATCAGCCGATCCTCGTACAACAGACAAATATATGTAGTGTTAGATATCACATCGTACAGAGAACCAGAATCGGATGGAAAATTAAAGTATCAGGAGACGGAGATGTTTCCATGAAACTGGTCAAAGATTATGCCAAATATTACGGTTCCAACGCCAAGCGAATAAGGAGATTGCAGTAATTGGCAAGCTATCATGGAAAAGAAAGTGTAACGAGCCTATTACCTTAGGGCTGCATGAAATTTATCTTTCTACCGTTCACCAACATGATCATGATAGACACGTTACGCTCTCTAAAGAAAACTGAGTTATCATCTTTTGGTCGAATATACAAGGTTGCGATTTTCTTCTGATATAATTATTTGAAATTGTCTTAATAGAGTGAAGTTTGAACCGCAGGGCTCACTGATCTCACCCATATAGTATATTCTTTTGACAGCTGGATCTCTTTTGTCATAGGCATTGGAGTGTCGCAGAGATTGATTTGCTTTATCGTTGCCGTTCCCAATAGTTTGTTCTTTAAATCTTACCAAAGTTAATTCAATATCCCACAGTTTCTGGGTCGAAAATTGAAGTAATATTTTTGTGCTGCCATCGATTTTTCTCGTCTAACACATGACGTTTGTCTGTTTTTCCCGCTTATGAGAGAAATCGGTTGTATGATTACAAATGCAACTGATGATGATTTTATCGTTCTTTTCTTGTGTATATATATGACAATTTCTTCTATATTTCATGAGTATTTTTCTATTATACATCGCCGGTTTCTCATAGGAGGGAAACAGATGAATATCTGTTTCAATAAAAATATTTGCTCTTTGTTCCAAATGAGATTTTTCAGCTAGTGCAAATAATAACTTTTCCTACCATAACGATTTATTCAGTCTCATCTCAGAACAAAATATGGAGGTGGAGAGAAAAATACCAATAATATCTACTACATGATAATCTATATAGTCTCAATGAATAACCAGGGACATTAACAAGTCACAAACTAATAGGAAACCTAATAATGGATTCTAAATCCCTGGCAACAATTTTTTTTTTGTAGTTACGTCGTTTAAGCAAATATTTTGAAGTTATAATTCGGAACGCAAGCTGTCAAGTACGGTTGTGGACTATACAGTTAGTCTACCTCAATAAGATACTTATCGTATAAGCTGAAGTTTGATTTCGAATAAGTTATCAAACTAGGTTACTGGCGTATCAACAACTAAAAACAACAAATTCCAGCCTTTCTTCATTCACGAAATTGAACAAAACAATGTAGCACCATCACTCTTGTTTGAATACTCGTTCAGAGTATCGACACTGGCCAAACGTAAAAAAAAAAAAAAGAAAAGGTGGACATTTAGAAACCTGGTGACAAGATAGATACACTGAAAAATGAAACCTCTGTATAATAAATTAGTTATATAATTTCTGAGAATTAAGAGGAGCCTCCACCTCCGTCATGAAGTCTAGACAAGTTTGTTTATTGAAAACTAGAAGTCGCCCATGCATAACCACCCTTTCCACGCCACCGATATTAGCCAAGGGAAAGGCCAACGCCGATATAGCTTGGCACCTGTGACGTCGCAAATATTTCTACAGACTAGTGAACTGGAACAATGTGAAATAATGTGTCTTTTTCAAGAATACAACACAGTCCGGTCCTGGAATCGAAGTCACTACCTAATGACATTGAGCCCGATGCACTAAACACTGAAATATGCGCCTTCAAAATTCTGTAAATATTGGAAGCATTATAATTTTTCAATCCTTTAAAATTATTCTTTTGCTGGAGCACCGGGACACGTTTCTTAAATAAACATGAAGTACCTTGTAATGGCAAGTTTTGCTGTTGTTACTCACAAACTTCAGTTTCCCTCTAATATTATATTCAAAATTTTACTGAAATTCCATTTGAAAACATTAATTATAGTCTCCGTAATTTTCTTATTTTATCTGCAACGTTGTTTTGTATGTTTTATTGCTTTTGTTAATTCTATATCAGTATATGTTATCCACCCAAGACTTGGTCCCGTGTTATCGGCTCACTACAAATACCAAACTCAGGACACATAATAACTTTACACCACAAGTATTCTACCTCAACCGGTCCAGCTCTCTTTAATACCATACCAAAATACGTCAAAGCGGAAACGGATTCTATAAAATTCAAATGTTCACAGGACAAATTTCTTCAAAAAATATGGGACCAACCTCCTACACTCGGATATGCCTCCAACAAAAGTAACTCTTTGCAAGTGTAGGCCGTGGTGACTAAAAGACATCACCAGGTGGTGCTATTATGTTGGACATGGCCTGGGCCTAAACTAGCCGAAATCAATCGAAGTTATATTCCACAGATGGGAATATTTGCTGCAACTGAACCATATTTAGTACACTTGATTTCACATATTTCGTTACTGGAGTGACATGAAATTTGCCACAATATGTTAAGTAAACACCCGTGTTAACTAAATACTTTCTAATCTAAACAAACGAACTGAAATTTTCAGAATGGGTCGAGTCGCTTCATTGGCCTCATATATAAATTATTTAATCGATTCCGAAGTGATGACAGCCATTTCGAACATGGGGAGATTTAATTTCAAAATATTGAGTCGGACAAAATTCTGTCAAGCCTCCGTCTTTCCTTGTCAACTATATAATTACATATGAACGTCCACTATTTAGGGCATGCAGTGAATGGGTTGCAATATTATCATGTTATCGTCATCTCTACGCGCAATTTCTCTCCCAGGCACACACACACACACACACACACACAGACACACACACACACAGAGACACACACACACACACACACACACACACACACACACACACTCACACAGCTAGGTGTATGATCGTGTGGAATTCAATGATGTGCATGCGTGTGATGTGCTTAATATATGTATGTATATATGTATATATTTCGCGGTTAGTATGCATACCTTTATCTCTATTTCAATATCTATTTTATATCAGAAAATAATTCACTTCCCTAATAAATAGGAATACATCATTCTTTATCGATTCCTCTGAATGGTTCCATTTTGAATGTTGATAATGATTATTTTCATGGACAATGATATCATCAATATAAAATTTCGCTTTCATAATTCCCCTTTCATATCAATTACATCTCCACTTTTAATCGCATTCTTTTGATCACAGGTTATGTTGGTGATTATCAAATAAATTTCCATAGCGTTATCATGCTTGGCGTAATTTCCCAATAACTATTATGTAGTTTTATATATATATATATATATATATATATATATATAT
>NC_068981.1:49074272-49075132 GCF_001194135.2 Octopus bimaculoides | reverse complement strand
TATATATATATATATATATATATGTACAAGTATAAATATGTGTGTATGTGTTTGGCTGTGTGTTTGTGTGTAAATATATCAGTAGATAGATCTACATAGGATAGCGTTAACATTTAAAACGGAAAATGAAATGAAATATAATGTTGCCTAATTGTTTTTTAGTGAGGAAAAGTAATAACATTTTCAACAGAGATTGTAATAGCCAGATACCTTTCATGGTAACATTTTAGTTATGCTTTATTTTTTGATATATATTATTTTGTTTTTCATCTAAATTCTCATTTCCATTGCTGCTTTTTGAGAGGATTTCTGTAAGTTTATCATTTGTCACATATTGCGTTGTATGTAAAGTAATAACACGCATATTTGAGACACAAATATCTCATCGTAATCATCAATATATAATTATTTATCTCTTTCGTTATACGCTTACATATATAGTGATAGAATAAGAGCCATGCAGATTCAAATGAATGAAGGAGAGGATGAATGTGAGAAAGAACACATAGGTAATTGAATGTAATGATGAGAGTTGAAACAAATAAAAATCACACATATAATAATTTATGTAACATTTATGTAAATAAATACACTATGAAGTAATCACGCACATGCATTCACATTATATAGTGGTATGCACCAACAGACTCACACACCATACTCGTGCATATATGTGTCTATCTATCTATCTATCTATCTATCTATCTATCTATCTATCCATCTATCTATCTATCTATCTATCTATCTATCTATCTACCTATGTATGTATACATCTATCTCTTTACCTATCTATCTATATATGTATAGATAGATACATAGATACATAGATAGATGGATATACATATTTGCATATATATATA
>NC_068981.1:49067291-49073066 GCF_001194135.2 Octopus bimaculoides | reverse complement strand
TATATATATATATATATATATATATGTATATAAAATCACAAAGGAATATAAGGATAAAAACCATGTTTATATTTTTTATCAAATAATCAGCATGCTATAATGTGATTTGTATCCTTATCCCTATATTCCTTCGCGAATTAATAAATAAGATATTCTAAGGATTTTTACTCCTGACCAGAAGAGCATTTACTGCTTGACTATTCCTATAATATGGATGTTGGCGGTCGTGAGGTGATTTATAAATTGACATTCTTTCGATCTATACGTGTAAATATTTGTATGTAGGCGTGTGAACATGCTTTGGACGGTATGTACACCTATTTGGACTTATATTTTCACTATCCTGGTATTGTGTTGACGAAAGCTATTTTTTGCTTTAATCCACAAACTGGAAGCAATTCACAATTAATGTGAAGTCTTTTTATAAATTTTCTTTCACTAGCCCGATTTCAGCCACAGAATAATCAATGTATTTATTATAATAATATTCAATTCATGTTGCCTACGCACGTTTCGGTTTAATTTACTTGAATCCATAGTTAAGTATTTAAATTGCTTTATGAATTTGAAAAAGCAAACTCCTTCGTCGGCGCAAGTATTTATCAAAGTAAAAACTGACCGTTATTTTATACATCCTAACGAATGGTGAGCTTATTTTAAATGCATTGTGGTCTGTGCGTCTTTGATTCCGTTCTAAATATGGCTAGATGTTGTTTTTGACATCATTGGACAAGGGATAGGCATAGTTAAGAAGGTTAGGTCATGTTAATATCCACTGGTCATTTATCATTATCTCAAAAACACATTCCTCATTAACTATAGAGTGTTATTGACCCCTTTACCATTTGTACTCTCTATTTAAATCTTCATATTTATTGGTAATATAAATCTAGGCATTTACTTATTTGCTACCTTTTACTTATTTATTTATTTATTGAATTTGTTTCTTCTTATGATAAGTTATATGTCATTTGTTACTTATATAAATTATTTGATTAGATAAATTACTTGATAGTTTGGGTTCTTACCTGTAATTGTGTATTTAATTAATGGTGTAGATGTATGATTTTCATTTACTATGAAAAGGGTGTATATGTTTACCTAAAGTTAGTTGATTACAAAGAAAGTATATTTAACTTTTGGAACTTAGGTATTGTGTTATTCATACAATGTTTACGTAGATCAAATCTATTTAAATTCAATAAATATAAATATAATTTCTTTAACTATATGAATAGACAAAACATTCCGTTTCCCTTTTATTAATAGTATAACTTATTGGGATATATTACGATATTCCTCAATTTAATTAATAGTTTAGACGCACAATTCTTAGGGAGCATATACCTGGTAATTAATTCTTTAACTAAAGCTATTTACAATTAGCGAAACTATATTTAAATTTAAGAATTATTAATGTTAATTATACTATTCACTCAGTCTCTATTTAATTATATTCATTTCAGTTTATCTAAAATTATTAAATGTAAATTTAATCCTATGCACACATTAAGTAACTTCTTTCTGTCTTGTTTAACAATTTCTCTTTTGATGTATATATGTATATAAATTTCAGATATTTCACTTTCTATGCAAGTTTCATATGGATTGATTCAGCACTACGATTTCTAGATTCATATTCATGTTTTTCAATTTTCATTCATCCTGAAGATATAAAACAGATTTCAATTCTTAATTGCTTCCTATATAATAATCTAGTTGTTTTGTTTTTTTAACAATTTACCGCCAACTGTTTTTCGACTGTTAATTTTCCTGATCATCACTCACGCGTTAGTTTTATTGAGGATTTACTACTAACATACTGACCCTTATAAACGTAAGGATCAGCGTATTCCATCCTTATATTTTCACCCATATATATATATATATATATATATATATATATATATGGGCGCAGGAGTGGCTGTGTGGTAAGTAGCTTGGTCACCAACCTCATTGTTCCAGGGTTTATTGCCACTGCGTGGCACCTTGGGCAAGTGTCTTCTACTATAACCTCGGGTCGACCAAAGCCTTGTGAGTGGATTTGGTAGACGGAAACCTCAAAGAATCCCGTCGTATATATGTATATATATATATATATATATATGCGTGTGCATATTTTTGTGCGTCTGTGTTTTTCCCCCTAGAATCGCTTGACAACCGATGGTGGTGTGTTTATATACCCATAACTTAGCGGTTCGTTAAAATAGACCGATATAATAAGTACTACGCTTTCAAAGAATAAGTCCTGGGGGCGATTTGCTCGACTAAAAATGCGGTGCTACAGCATGGCCACAGTCAAATGACTGAAACAAGTAAAAAAGTAAGATAGACTGAGAGTATAGGGAAAACCATATACATTAAGCGAATAAGGATAAGTAACCACATGAGCAGATGAAAATAGCAGTCATGTTTTTTCCACAAACAACAACTTATCTTGAAATCAAAATGCACGGATAGACCAACTCAGTTAATTTAGGCTACGTCTCTCCAATACCAACTGCCTTGTATTACTTTTCTTTTGTTCACAACAAACTTTTAAAAATAAAGACACAATGAGATATGTATATAACATTTTCTATATATTCACGCGGATTTACTATAAGAAAGCAACAATATCACGGTATTCGTCTCGAGAAACCATCTCGTACAGAACTAGCGTGTTGAACAGCACTGACATTTTGCGCTCTTTTAGTATTACGAGTGTGTATGACAAACTTTCTCAAAACAATTACCATATTACTATATCTCTCCTACAATATATCCATGTTAAGTTACATATACAGAACGCTATACAATACTGATTTCGTCGCAAATAGCGAACATGTGTTTATAGAGAGTGTTTGGTATTCAGTCTGACAGTTTGAATAATAGGGATCACAATGTCCTATCTAAAAGTTTAAGCATTTTTATTAAATCAGAACATATCAACTAGATTATATTTAGTAGATAACAATTTGTTGAAAATAGCCGCGCTCATCTTTCACATCGGCCTCAAGCTGGCTCTGAAACCTAGCGCATGTGTTCTACGCGTTGTCCCTTGGAAGGTTTTTTGAACAACTTGATCTTTGCCACCAGCTTGGCCATGACATTGTAGGCAAAGCGGTTGATGTCCTTTTCAACAGCTGTCCATACAGTAATCAATGCTATTACAATCGTGGAAATAAAGAGACCAAATGGGCTGGGGAACTCATAGAAATGGTTCGTCAACCACTTCTTACTTTTTCTAAAGGAAATGCAAGAAGCAAACTTCTGCACCCATACATATGGTTTTACAGCCACAACAATTTTTGTTGATCGTTGTGTTTGTTTGCTGTGTGCACGTTTGACCTCACTGTCCCTCGTCTGTGCATCGTCTTCTATGTTTTGTGTTCGGCCCTGGTGGCCAATAAAGGAATTATTATTATTATCATCATTATTATTTCTTCTTCTTCTTCTTCTTCTTCTTCTTCTTCTTCTTCTTCTTCTTCTTCTTCTTCTTCTTCTTCTTCTTCTTCTTCTTCTTCTTCTTCTTCTTCTTCTTCTTCTTCTTCTCCTTCTTCTTCTTCTTCTTCTTCTTCTCCTTCCTCTTCTTCTTCTTCTTCTTCTTCTTCTTATTATTATTATTACTGTTGTTGTTGTTGTTGTTCTTCTTCTTCTTCTTCTTCTTCTTCTTCTTCTTCTTCGTCTTATCATCATCCTTATCGTTTTGCCTTAGCGGTGTCATTATTATTATTTAACTTCTTACTACATACATTCCTGCTAAAGACATATTGTTTGGTGTTAATAGCATTCCATACCGCCTGACTTATTTGTTGAATGATACAACACGCGATTTCGCGTGTCAGTTGTCTTGGAAGTAGAAAAGAATCAACACTCGCTTGGTAAACATTCCATTATACTAGCGTTTGCAACAACCCTAAAGGGATTCCTGCCTCAGAATTTACTTTCTAATTGCAATATATTTCTTTCTTTTTTGTCTTATTTGTGATAGTTCCGTTAATCTACAACAATCTTATTATTAACTCTGAAAGTATAATAAAAATAATAGGCGACTAGCGCTTCACTAACAAAACATTAGCCACTGGAAACATGCATTGTTCAAATAAAGTAAATTTATACGTGCACATTCGATGTGAAATAGTGGAGTCAAAATGTATAATAAAATTGTGTTTATGAAAGTTCTTCCTTAAATACATGTCTTAAAATAAATTCAGAATGAATAAGTAAAACAATATCAATGTCATAATTACGAAGGAATAATGGTAAAAATAAGTAAATCATATAAATGGTGCTAATATTTTTGAGACGTTGATGCACGTTCAAGTGAAGTCTTAATCTTAAGAGACTCATCAACAAAATGAAAACTAAAAAATGGACGAAAACAACATAGTATCAAAATACTTAAATGGTTAGTAACTCTGTGAGCAAATGATGCATATTGAATTAAAATTGCCGTCATCTCACAAATTACTGTGAATATAACAACATGGTTGTGGCTAATCAATTGACGTTTTATACGCGACGAAAAGAATTTAAGCCATTTCAGCAAAAATATTTAATCATATTAATTATTTTAATCCATTAATTATATATGAAAAAAAAAAAGGAAATTAAGATAAATCATTTAAGTTACTGAATTCATAATATATTGCAACAACCGACAAAGTTTGCAGCGGTAAGAAGAAAGTGACTACTACTTCATTACTGATGCTTACTATCGATATATTCCGTAACTAACCGAATTATTATGGCTTTTACATTCACACACCTATGGATGTTCGTCGGAATACTATTAATTATTATATTATAATTAGTTTATTTCTCTTTGGATACCATCTTTTAAGATGCTACTTAGAAGTTAATTTCGAAACACAAAATCGTAAGTCGTTTTTCCAATTGATAGAATCCAAGACCATTAATAAACTTCAGAATAACGACAAGGTTATGAAATGAATACTCTTGCATTATTATTGAAACCAATATGATAGCCATAAAACTATAAGAGAAAGTAGGATACAAGTTACATACTCATTCCAATTTTGTACCGTTGCGATTCAAGTTTCCTCATATTGAAATCAATTTCTCGGCAAAAATCTATTTGTCTTCGTAACATGTCAAAATCTAAATTAGTACACACTTTTACATGCCACAAACCGACATTCGCCATCCAAACGCAATCCAAAATTAAATTGTTATGAGGCAGTAAACGTCACGTAAATGCCAATGAGTACTCTAAGGCTACTGGTGGTGTTCTATTTTGTAATGTCAAGTGGATGAGAAATAAAACAAATATGAAATCCTGGACCGCATGCTTGCCAACCATGTATTGTTAATGTTTAATTCATGTTTCATGTATGTATGACGTTGTATTTGCATCCAACGCATAACACTCGTAACAATCTCAGCGACCATAAATTCAAGTTAATGTGCATCGATCTACGATAATAATAATAATAATAATAATAATAATAATAATAATAATAATAATAATAATAATAATAATAATAATAATAATGATGATAATAATAATAATAATAATAATGATAATAATAATAATAATAATAATAATAGACCAGATATAGTTGTCAAAGATCATGAAGAAAAAAAATGCTTTCTAATTGATGTATCAATACCAGCATATGACAACGTTTCTCTAAAAGAAATGGAAAAACTTTCAAAATACAAAGACCTGGAAATAGAGATAACTCGAATGTGGAATCTAAAAACAGAAACAATTCCTATCATAGTAGGTGCCTTAGGTATAATAAGAAAATATTCAGACAAATACATAAC
>NC_068981.1:49065019-49066989 GCF_001194135.2 Octopus bimaculoides | reverse complement strand
ATAATAATCTAAAAACAGAAACAATTCCTATCATAGTATAATAAAAAAATATTCAGACAAATACATAACAAAAACAGCAGGACTTACAAATATATATAACATGCAGAAAATTGCACTACTGGGTACTGCACACATTCTATGCAAAACACTTTCAATACAGTAAACATAAGAGCACCACAGCAAACCACAGCACATACCCAAGGCGCACAGAGCTGCGCTCGGTAGTGAAGTGAAAGCACGTTATACAAATAAAACTACTGAATAATAATAATAATAATAATAATAATAATAATAATAATAATAATAATAACCAACTGTGAAAAATAAATTAAATTATACCCCTATTATTCAACCCATGGATAACAAACGGGAAGTAGGTTCTTTAAATTTGTTACACAAAATGTAGGGAAAACTACGCATGCAAAACACCAGAAATGAACGAACCAATAACCTACGAAAATTATGACCATCAAAATAAAGCGTTGGACATTATTCCACATGTCCCGCAAATATAATCAAAAGAGCATCATTGGACACGTGAGGAATATATTTCAATCCTACAATTTTATTTTACAGCAGTGTTCCACCCACAGAATGAAAACACAACATATACATATAAAATCTCGAAGAAAAGAACCTAGATAAAGACTTGAATACTGCAATGATCCCTAATAAACTAACTAGCAAACGGAGATATATACGCAAAACAAATGCAAGCATATTAGAAATAGAAATAAAATACTGAAAAGGAAATGTACTTTAGGAAAACGTAGATTGTAACTATACAGCAATGCTAAATAATATCATAAGCACTCGGATTGTAAAATAAAATAGACATCAATGCAGCAACAACAGCAAAAATAAGTGGTAGACTTTGGGAATGAAATATGGTATGCGAAGGAACAACCTGAGAAAAGATCTATGAAAGCAGCGAGCACAGTACCTGAACTCAATTCTGTAGGATGAAATATTGCAAAGATAAAGCACTGTAGAACCAATTCAAAACGAATGAAACTGAAAATCGGTGGGTAAGGAAAAGAATGCATGGACGATAGAGATATTGAAGATAAGACATACAGAGAAACAACACGGCTATGGATGAATAAAAGTGATTTGAAACCGGAAATGGAGGCTCTAATCTGTGCTGCCCAAGAGCAAGCATGAAGAACTAATTACATCAAATACAGAATAGACAATACATGAGAAAGTGATAAGTGCAGCATTTGTCGTGATATAAAAGATGGGCTATAGCAAATATTCTGCTCAATACCTCAGATATGCTTGTCAGTTCTCTGACCGTAACCAGTTGAGCATGTTCTTTAGTGCCTGATGATATATGTATCTGTGATCAAGAACAGAAGTAGTCAGAGAGCATCATAACTGTTGAGATGAATTCTTTGCGGTTTGGATAATAAATCTTTAAAAATACTGGTGTTTAGTTCAACATCCTGAAACAATTCTTATGCAAGAACCTTTTGAGCGGAAGGGCTACTCGACCCTAAGAAAATTCTAACTAGTCCCTGCCTGCAAGGTCACGCGTTTTTTTATCTTATACGTGATGACCATATCGCATACATATATTTGTGATGCATCTGTCTAGTGTACCCTTACCAGATGAGTAGACATGATGGTTTACTAGGTTTCGTATATTTTATCGCAGTGTCACTTTGATGGCATTCACTGCTCTCTCACTCATTAATAATAATAATAATAATAATAATGATAATAATAATAATAATAATAATAATAATAATAATACTGCACTACTGGGTACTGCACACATTCTACGCAAAACACTTTCAATACAGTAAACATAAGAGCACCACAGCAAACCACAGCACATACCCAAGGCGCACAGAGCTGCGCTCGGTAGTGAAGTGAAAGCACGTTATAAAAATAAAACTACTGAATAATAATAATAATAATAATAATAATAATAATAATAATAATAATAATAATAATAATAATAA
>NC_068981.1:49059640-49064876 GCF_001194135.2 Octopus bimaculoides | reverse complement strand
ATATATATATATATATATACATATATACATGCCTCTGTGTGTATATGCATGCATGTATAATTATAGCTATGTATATGAAAGTCTATGTGTATCTATATATGTGTATGCGTAGTTGTACTTGCCTTGATGTGCACACGTCTCTAAAAATCTGCCTGTTCTAATGTGCTTGAGTGTGCGTTTTTGCAAAATATAATAGCAGACATTACACATTAATTTGTATGCATCAATAATTTCTTGTATTCTCGTTTGTAAAAGAACAGTCACACATAGAAGAGTTACGTTTTCACTTCGACAATAAATTTCTATTCGCATATATTTATGCAGCTTAGTAGGCAAAAGTATATGTTGGTATATATGAGTGTAACTAAACTAATCACATGCTGGCGTAAAGAAATGTTTTGTATACAATTTAAATACATAAACTATTATGTCGTAGAAATGATATATGATGCCTAGCCATATTCTTATTTTAACCTGAACATCTATGTAATACTAGCGAATAAATCAAATTTTGTACCTTTTTTTCTGAATGGAGCGACCAAGAAGCGAGACGAGAAAATGTAAATGAAGACCATATAAAAGAACATGTTCCCTTTCATTTTGTATGTGTACGCATGTACAGAGTCATATTGTACACATACCTAAACTCATATATAACTCTACGTATCTATGAGTAGACGCTACACGCACTACACAATTGTTCTCTCTCTCTCTCTCTCTCTCGTACACACACACATACACACACATACATTGACTGATATATAACTGCACATACACACTCATACACTCATGTACATATATATGTATCTCTGTGTGTGTGCATGTGTGTGTTTGTGTGTCTGTATGTATGTTCGCGCACACACATTTTTTTTTGAACACACAAAGAAATAAATAGCAATTTAATCGCATAATGCCGACCTTCGGCTTTGTAACAAAAGGATACTAGATCTACTACCGGCGGATGATTCACTGGAATCAGTGGTAGGAGGTAATAGCAAATGAATGAAAAGAAGAAAGTGTATAATTAATGTGAGGGAGGTAAAATGCAGCGTCTGACACAGTGCTTAGGCATTTATGCGAAAGTGTTGGTGGTAGCGTAAAGTTAAGAACTGGGGTGGAGTAGCGTCGTGAATTGTAAAGCGAAACACTGAATACATTGAAACAGCAAAGGTGAGAGACGACATTGTTTGATTATGCGTGAGTACGCGTGTGTATGAGTATTGGTATGTCAGTGAGTAGATATGAGTGTGTACGCCTGTCTGTGAGATCGAAAGAGAGAATGTGAAAAGAAAGAGAGATTCTAACGTGAAAAAGGAAGCGAACTATATTAAATGCACTAGAGACAGTAACACGCCATAGAGAAATATCTAAAAAGATGGAAGCGTTCATAGGAGATGTAAAAGAGATGAGTATAATAGATGTGTATGAAATGTTCAGAATGCAAACAAGAGAGGGAAATAAAATGTGGCTAAAATTTTGAGAGGAAATGCAGCAACGGAAATACGTTTTGAAAGAGGAATGTTACATAAAGGAGAAACAAAAATGCGAGAGAAAAGAAAGAACTTAGAAGAAAGAGAGATATAAATGAGACAGACAGAGTGACAAGAAAGTCAAAATCAGAAAGAGACATGTGTAGAGACAGAAAGAAGAAAGAAAGAAAGAGTGTGAGAGAGAGAAAGATAGAAAGAAAGAGACAGATAGAGAAAATAAGCTTGCGTTACAGAGGACATGTTTATTTCGATTCTGCAGCTCAAATGTGATTCTGTGATATTTCAAGGAATGAAAAAAATTAAAAATATAAGAATAGACACCACACGGAAAAAAAAAAAGAATGGGGAGACGAATGGAAATAACAGAAGAAGGTAAACGAACTTTATGTTAGTAAATGCGAAGAAAACAGCGATAGAATGTTCAAGAGCAGGCAAAATGATTTGCGGTATTTCATTTGTCTTTACGTTCTGAGTTCAAATTCCGCCGAAGCCGATCTTGCTTTTCATCCTTTTGGGATCGATGAAATAAGTACCAAATAAGTCCTGGGGCCCAGTAATCATTTATCTCCGTCCTCCAAATATCAGTTTCCGTAACTAAAGTATCGTTTCAACCTTGGAGAGACTAGGCCTCGATCGACTGGTTAGAAAGGACGGAATCTCCATATTTCCACTGGATATAGAAGAGAGAAATCTCGATATTAATGGTCATTTGATGGGTTGTTCTGCAATATACATTAAAATGAAATATTATCTCCGTCATTCTGTCTATAAACGTGTGTTCATTGAAACGCGCGCACACATGCATATCCATACGTACGTATGTATGAAAATAGTTATGTAAGAAAATATCTGAAAAGTTTCTTACCCACAAAGTTTTATAGTAACATTTGCACGGGTCTAATTATATACTTATGTGTCTATGGAATTTCAAGCAATTGCCCAGTATCTCTCTTGGCGTTTAACTACATGCACGCGTGCACATACACAATCATATAAACACGGACAGAAACACACACACAAACACACACACACACACACAAACACACACACACACACACACATACACACTCACACACACATACAGAGTCGTAAATCGAGAGAAGTACAGGTGTGTGTTTCCATTTGTGTGTATATGTCTAAGCAAGGGAACGGTTGTATTTTCTGCATGCAAACAAAACGTGACTGATTTGCTTTTAGACCGCACTTTACTAATATTATTTTATATATTCGCATTGAAATATTTTCTGTCCGTTATTAATATCAGAAACGGTTCAAGATCTCACAAATATCATTCGATTTAAATATCTGGCATTGATTTTAAAAAAAAATTTTTTTTACAAAACTCACACATTTTTTTAGACAATATATATGTTTGACTTTTACGCTATATTCCTGGAATCTCCCCTCGCACCGTGTCTAAATTTTAAGACATTTCTACTTCATATATTTAATTTATTTTATTATGCGTTTCCTTTAATGATATCATGTTTTGAGTCGATTCAGTAATTTATTCATATGTTGTCTACTAATATTTACCTTCAATTTTCTCTATCATTAAAATTATTTCTTCTCTTAACTGCTACACCAGCTCAAAATATATGATACATATTTTTTTATCAATATAAAAACTAAGTATCAGAATCTAGAAAAATAACGTTTGCAATCTAATTTATAAATGACATTGCTTTGAAATTTTGGCTCGAGGCCAAAGCTTTCGGAAGAAGAGGTAAGTCAATTACATCAATCCCCAGTCCTCAACTGATTCTTATTTCATTGACCCCGAAAGGATAAAACGCATATTCAACCTCGATGGAATTTGAGCTCATAACATAAGGCATGAAATGCCGTTATGCATTTTGGCCGCCATGCTAACGATACTGCCACTTCCATATTAATCATAGTCACTTGTTCATGGGTTCTTCACATGTCTGTCTTTTCTTTTATTTATAAATTATTTCCAAAGTCATTTTGTGTTACTTTATAATTACGGGTAATATTGTTCACATTGAGCTTCTTCATGAACATTCATCTCATGTATAATGATAATAGGCGAATGCATTTATTTATTTATGCAATACAAATAATGTGTTATGAATTTATTTTTCATAGTCTGGGGTATTTGTTTCTTATTTTATATACGTATCTGTTATTTTATGGTGAGTAATATACCTATGTCAATGTTTAGGATTTTTTTATTGAATTGCAATTTATTCCTGCTTTAATTTTAAAGTGGTGTTGTGAAATAGCTCACACGTTAAAAAAAAAAATATCGTTCACACTACTGCATAGAGTATGTCAGTTATTTTATGCCAGTAATTTCCCTTTTATTTCAGTTACTTTTAGTACCATTGGAACGTAGCTAAAGACACTTCCCGCTAATAAGGGAGTGATGGTGCATACTTCACTGGAAGTTTCTAAGAGTTCTTCGGAATATTCGGAGGATCGTATATTTGAATACTCTATATTACAACATTGCATAATGAACATGTGTACTGCAAACTTCATTTGAGATATCTTTTTATTTCAGTCCCGCGCTTTCATTATCATTCAGATATTTTGAGTGGATATGCGCCTCAAGAATGTCCTATCATTGAGCAGAATACAAAGAAGTTCGTATCTGTGTGCTTATCGCACATATTAAAGCATTAACTTTACAATTTAATAACGAGCCTTCATTTTCGGCCGTCATATGTCTGTATTGGTCAGGGATTGAATGAGTATACCATGATTGTCACACTTATTGACGATATTCATTATGTCGTACTGAACAACGTTAAGTGTTTTATGTTGAATAATAAGTATTGTTAGGTGAGCATCTACTTTTATTGAATTTCTTCAAGACTATTGTCTTCAATTTTAAAGACTTTGAATATAGCATTCTCATAACTGGTGTAATGAAAGAATTATCACCGATCTTACATATGAAGATTATTGTTGTTTGGTAGAACAAGTTTCTTCAGGAATATATTCGCAATCGATTTTTCTACACACATCTAAAAACAATAAAATTATATTGCATTGTTTTGCAAGTATATTGTACATACATGTGTATGTGTGTTTGTGTGTTCGTGTGTGCATATGTTTCCGTGTGCATGTATGTACGTACGTACATTGCCGTAGTCACATGACAGAAACAAGTGAAAATATAAAATAATGCACACACACACACACTCACACACATATGTATATACTCCTTATTTGCTTCTTTTTCCAAAATAACTCCTCATATTGTACTCTAATATTGCCCTCTATTTAACCATCTCACATCGTTTCTGATGAAGGGATATCCCTAATATTCCAGAAACAACGAACTTTCTCTTTAAAAATGTCCTGAAAATACTACACAGTCTTGGCCTTGTGGTCTCATTTTATTTAATATATTCATGCACATAAAAAAAACGCATTCGACTACTCATTCGTATCATTATAGAACCGACAGATTAACTACGGTCTTTCCATATCAATTACTTGCTACGTTGGGTCTTCTAGATACTAATACCTCACACACACACATGCACACACACACACACACAAACACACACACAGAAACACACACACACACAAACACACACACACATACATACATACATATGATAGATAGGGGTGGAAATAGCACCAAATTAAATCTAAGATGTTTCAATTGAAGAAGGAATTCAATAAGAATGGTTTAAAAATTTTTTATTAAGAAAATATAAACGGTTTCGGTGATGAATCACATCTGCTATTTCCACCTGCTCTTTTATATA
>NC_068981.1:49057592-49058892 GCF_001194135.2 Octopus bimaculoides | reverse complement strand
ATATATATATATATATATACATATTTATATATATATATTTGCATGTGACTGTGCCTGCACATTTTTATACAAACACGTACTCACTTGTTCAGCGATTGTGTGTGACAGAGAGAGAGAGTGACAAAGAGAGGGAGAGAAGAGAGACAAACCCACTTAAAAACAGGGAAAGTCTGTTCGTGGGATTGTAAGTTAGTGTTAATAATGTGTGATGGAATATGACAGAGCATCCGTTGTGTATAGAGTGTAGGGTTTGCTGTGTTTCCAACAACTCTAAAAGCATCATGTTACATGTTTAGTCATTGCCTTGTTGCATTTGCTGTAGAATCGTATATCAACAATAAGATATTATGGAAATACAAATAGTACGTTTGAATTACCAGAGAAGTGTGTTTGTGCATGTGAGAGACTATTTCCTCATAACTTATAGACACATGGAAAAATGGAAGTATGTTAAAGTACACACACACACCTATAGAAAATGTGACCTCGTCCTCGTGGTAAAGATGTCGTTTAGGATAGTTGAATTATAAAAACGATTATAATGTTAAATTTTGGTAATGCAAATATGTAAATGGAAATAAAATTTATTTTATTAACCGAAAGATTCCTGAATCTTTTGCTACCCAAACGTCATAATCAGCAATTCAGCTTTCGAATCTATTAATAAATTTTCGTAAAAAAAAAAGAATCTTTGAAGAGAGCGGGAATTGAATGAGAAGAGAAAGTGAAACTGCGATATTCGCTTCGAAGTGAGAGCAGAAAGTGAAAGATAGGAGAACGAGAAAGAGCTATGTGTGTGTATATGAAATGGACGCGTGCGTGTGCGCATGTGCGCGCGAGAGAGGAAAAGAGTGAGAGTGTGAGTGATTGAAGGTGTGTGTTGTCATATATGTGTAAGTGGCATTTACTCGGTCTCTCTCTCTTTTTCTGTCACACACACATCTTTCATATACACATGCATAAATACATAAACATACAAAGTTTTTGTATGCGTGTGAGTGTGTATTTGAGAGAGAGAATGTGCGATTGTATTTCTTCATAACATATGGAGAAATGGATGTCTTTTAAGGTACACATTCATAGAAAATGTGACGAACATTGACTTATAGAAAAGTTTATACTGTAAAAGTTTTGTAAAGCAATTAGGTAAATAAAAGTAAAGTTTATTTGGTAGACGTAAGATTAATTCATCTTTTGATACCCCATACGTCAAAATCGGCAACTGAGTTTTCGAATGCCTAAGGAAGATTCTCACACACACACGCACGCACGCACGCACGCACGCACGCATACGCAAACA
>NC_068981.1:49055906-49057458 GCF_001194135.2 Octopus bimaculoides | reverse complement strand
TATATATATATATATGGAAGTGTCCCTGTCTGTTGTTCTATCTGTCTGTTTCTCACTTTCCCTGTGTGTGTACCTCTTCCTGTCACTTCTCATTCCCTGATATCAGCTAACCTCATTATGCCACATTTCTTTGAAATTAACACTTTTTGCACTCCTCTCATTGTATCATGTAATAGTCCTATCCTCCTTACTTCGTCCAATATCGATTTTTATTGAAATCAATCAGCCTATAATTGAACTGGTTGTTAGTTCAACATGTATACAAAGTTTGGCGAAGATTCGTTCCCAGATTTCGGCAGGAAAATGGTAACAGACGGATAGACAAACAGAAATTTCCATATATATATGTGCGTGTTTGTATGTGTGTGCGTATGTGTGCGTATGTGCGTGTTTGTGTGTGAGTTTGTGTATACGTGGGTATTCGGTTTGCCTTTTAATTTTGTAGTTTCCTTCATAAAGCTCCTCTACGGGTTTTGGCTCTCAGGTGCACATTGATAACGAAACCGATTGTATTTGTAAGATACACCCGGAAATCCACGAATGACTGTAGAATATCATACAAAATTGATAAACTAGTGTCATTTTCAGTACTACTGATATTAAACAGTAGTCATTTCGTATTTAAACTCATTTGACATGGGGATTCACAGCTGCAAATTTACTGCTGCATATACATCTCAGATGCATCCAAACCGAACATAGTTTCAATGTTATTATGGTGTATGCATATATATATATATTTAGGTGGACGCTACACATACTATTTTTGGAATTGGAGCACAAGCATGTGTAGCAACGTATGAATTCGATTGTGAATAATAGTACCATTACTGTAGAGCTTCCTATTCAATGTATTTATGAATATAACACATTTTATTCACGAACTTGATTTTGTCTTTAAATCTATACCGGGTCAACTATATCTTTCGTAATACCGTTATTACGGAAATAAATATCGTTTATGTACATGATTCCACAATGCCGTTCTGATCACTCACCAAAATATCGTGTCGCATTGCAGCAGTTTATCATTAATTATACCGTTCCTAATGTACTTCTTCAGATCAAGATGATACTATTGCAAAGTGCTGCCTTACAAATGATGAGCCTCAGTATAATATGGCGATAAAATTAAATACTCAAAAGTCGAAGAGGAAATATTCGTGACTATCTATAAGCTATAATTTTCATAAAAAATACAAGCTTGACATCAGATCGACCAAATTACTACTGAACAAATTGCAAACGTTTGAAATATCCCCGTAATTTATATGGACTTGCTGACATTCCTGGTATTTGATATGTCAACTGCTATCGACCAATCGATTTAATTCCAGTGCCATTTGAAGATCATATATATACATGTGCGTATATATGATGTGTATGTATATACACAAGAACATATACACACGCTCAAACACAGAATAACACACGTGCACACACATATATATATATATATATATATATATATATCTTTACAGTAAGAACCAAAATAAGAGCAGCAAGGTGTAATAAATATTTTTTATGAAGCATCTTTACAATATATATATAT
>NC_068981.1:49052783-49055718 GCF_001194135.2 Octopus bimaculoides | reverse complement strand
AGAGAGAGAGAGAGAGAGAGAGAGAGAGAGAGAGAGAGAGAGAGAGAGAGGGAGAGAGACACAGGGATAGATAGATAGATAGATAGAATCATGTGTACGAACGTATATGCATATATATGTAGATACGTATAAATACGTATTGCATTTGATGGTCAAACATTAATATAATTTAGTTGCGTCTTACGTCGAGATTTGTAAAAGGATTAGTATATAAAGGAATCAATATTTTCCGTAAGTTCTATAAACCAAACTTTTATAAAGCAGGACATCAGATTGCGAGGAAAATTAAGTATCGATTTCCTTTTCCCCGTTTTCATACAGAATGGCATAATGAATTATTGCAGGGATATAAATTGCAATGTTTCAAATCATAGAGCAATAAATTAATTCACTTTCCTATACTTGCTGAATAGATTTACCGATTGGTAGCGGAGTATAAGAATTCAGGCGAACACCTTCACGTTGACACTTACCATATGGTTTCAGTGTTTCATAATTGAATCATTATTTCCGGATAAGTACTTAAACGTTGTCTGCAACAGAGTGCAATTTTGAATTTTCGGTAGGTTTCGTTTAGAACTTTACTACAGCAACTATGCAGTTTCAAGCCTTGAAAATAATTCATACTCATGTTGGTATTTGTAGAGAGCAAATTTCAGATATGAAATGATTAGTCAGAAGTGAGTACAAAAGACAAAGATGACATGATGTGTCTAACAAAAGTAACATGGAAGTTAGCATCTAGACACCGATGAAGCAGTTAATTCAAATGAGAAGAAGTCGTGTAAATAATGTTAAATGCAACAAAAAGAAAACATAGTATTTAATGTTTTGAATTCTGAACACATTACCGAGATTTAAATAGTAGAGAAATAATTGTGACCATCTTTAATAGGAATATCTCAGCTGTTTCCAAACAGGTAACATATTGATTGAGATATTCTCGTGAACATCGTTTTCAACGCAATGAAATGTTGATGTTTTCATGGAAATTAATTTTAATTGATAAATGTATGCATAATGAACGAGTCTTCTTTCAAGTATCTCACAGGTGGGAAATCTGAAGTATTCGATTGTGTCTTCAAGCAAACAAAAACAAATATGCTGTGTGTCATGTACTGAGCATTTTCCCGTTTTCTACCATCAGCGTTTGAACACTTCGAAGAATTATCATCTTGCGAATGACTGACAGTAAATCCACCATTTGTGACATATATATATATAGAGAGTGATATATAATACATTCGCATTCGTGTAAATGTAGTCTTCATGACATGCTGATGGAAACATAGGCACACACACATTCACAAATAGAGAGAAGGGGAAAAGAGGGAAAGAAAGAGAGTGAATGAGAAAGAGAGAAAGAAAGAGAGTGATAGAAAGAGAAATAAAGAAAGAGTATATAACGAAGGTGATGTTGCCTCATGATAGCTAGAGTCAATCGATTATATATAGATGTAAACTCCATTGTATACTTATCAGGAATTTTAGGTTTTTCTCTACGTTTCCTTTCTTCAAGGTCATCTGCTGTTTCGATCTTAAGATCTTAAAATTAAATGAAATGGTTGTAACCTTAATTTATTTCGGAACAATAGGTATAACGCATGCTATTCTTTGAGACAATTCTGAGAAGTAAGTTTTGAAAAAATGTTGATGACGGAATCCCTAAAAGGTACTTCAAATCGCATTGCGCCTACATTCATCGATATAACGCAGCACATGATTCGCTGCAAACAGTAAATCGATTTAAAAACTGAAAATCCAATTTGAAACGAGAAAAGAAAACGTTTATGCGCCATGGGTATCGTTGAGTTACATTGACATGAAAAGAAAATCGAAATATATATGAACACAATGAAATAAAAGAAAGTATTTCGTACAGATTCCCACACACACAACTTCATACAGTATTTTGTGCGTGTGTCCTTTTCTGTGTATTTGGGTGTATGTTTCCCAGTATGCTTTTGTGATTGTGTGAGAAAAAGACTGTGCGTGGGTACGTATATGTGTGCGTGTGCGTGGGTACGTATATGTGTGCGTGTGCGTGTGTGTATGCTTCTATACTTGTGAAAGAAGCCCTCTCTCTAAGATACACACCAAATCATCGCTTTCAATCTTGTTCCACCTGAAGCTCATTGTAATAGTGTTTTAGCATATAATTCAGTACAGACGTCTTGGCTGACATGATTTGTCACTTCAGTTTATTATTCTCTCAATTGTATCGTAAAAGAAAATGTTGTAAGTGTCTTATTTATATTTAGATATACGTATTTATTTTGATTGTTATTATCGTAGAAGGAATGTGCACGAATGTAAGATAATTAAAGATATTTCAGCAGAACCTATTCGTTGAAACATCCATTCAAGAACTGCTGAGTAACAATAACAGATTTTGAACGTTAATGGGAGCGAGCATTGATTTCACATAAGGAAAGTATTATGGAAATAAAAGCCATATACATCACTATTGTCCTTTCGGAGAGCTGTCGAATCTTAGGCACAAAAGAAAAATGGAAGAAAGCATAAAGAACATAAGTAAATATATAAATATTTTTTTGAAATTCTTTAAAGAATTACATTTGTACCAAAACTCAAAGAGTTGCATCTCTTTAGTAAGTATACTTGAACTGAAATTAAGAAGTGAGTTTAAAAGAAAAATGTGTTTCTAACTTGTAGATATTTATTCATTTTCTTCTTATTACTCCTTTCTATCTTTCCTTCTTAAAAGTGTTAGGCATTTAAATTACGCAGACATCACGCTCGACTTAGCACAAACGTAGTTGCGTATACACAGAGCCCCGTACTTATAATTATATATAAACAAATAAATAAATAAATATATATATATATATGTGTGTGTGTGTGTGTGTTTGTATGTGTGTGTGTGTGTGTATACATATATATACGTACAAATATACACATGTATATATATATA
>NC_068981.1:49046481-49047530 GCF_001194135.2 Octopus bimaculoides | reverse complement strand
TGTTAGGCATTTAAATTACGCAGACATCACGCTCGACTTAGCACAAACGTAGTTGCGTATACACAGAGCCCCGTACTTATAATTATATATAAACAAATAAATAAATAAATATATATATATATATGTATATATATACATGTGTGTGTCTGTGTATGGCTGTTTTAAGAAGGCACATCAAACGTCATTATGATGCTAAGGTGTTGGTACAGAGGTGTCAAACTCTGCATAAGGAGTAGACAACCACCATATCTGTAGTTAGTTACAAAGATAGATAGATAGAGAGAGAGAGGGAGGGAGAGAGAGAGAGAAATAGAGAGATAGAGATAGAGACAGAAAGTAAAATACCGATGCTATATTCACTTTCCTTATAGGTAAAACAAAGCATCAGAACGGACCTTCTGGCAACATTCCTGCTTTTCCACATTTCAATGAATCCGACTCAAACATTAGCGCATACTCTGTACAGGCATGAATGTACTCTGACAGAAATCACCCGTTTTAGTGAATACCTTACCTGTCATTGTGTTTTTGTGCACGAAGCAATGTATTGTAAATGATCCACAAGCATGTAGTGAATAAATTCACAAGCACGTATTATATGAGTGCACAATTTTGCTGCATTTGCCAAAAGGTTTACAAGGCACTAGCAAGCCGCAAGCACTTGTGCTTATATAGAACATGACTTCTACTTTAATTTGCGGAAATATTAACTGTCATTCTGAAGTATATGTGTGTGTGTATTTATTCATTTATTTATATGGCTTAGTGCTTAGGGTGATGCACTCACGATTGAGAAATCGTGGTTTCGATTCCCACACCGGGGGTCGCATGGTGTACTTGAGCAAAGCACTTCATTTCAAGTTGCTCTGCGATCATTTCGTCATCTGACATGTAGCACACAGTGCACCTGTACAGGTAATGTCGATTTGATGGATGGAGGGAGCTTATGCGTTCACAAATATTTGATCACTATAAACAAATGGACGACGTGGGAGTCAATGTTCTATAGTTATAACATATATATATATATATATATATATATATATATA
>NC_068981.1:49044630-49045685 GCF_001194135.2 Octopus bimaculoides | reverse complement strand
TATATATATATATATATATATATATATATATATATATGTGTGTGTGTGTGTGTGTGTGTGTCTATGTGTGTGCGTGCATGTGTATGTATGTATGTATGTATGTATGCGTGTATGTATGTATGGATGGATGGGAGGATGGACGGATGGATGGACGGATGGATGGACAGATACATATGTGGACGTATATATGTAGCTGTTACAGAAATTAGGCATATAAAAAGAATTACACTTTCTCTTCAGCTATACATTTTAAGAACCTAATTTGTGATTGTCCAAGTGATCTTCAAAGCGAACTTGCTCCTGCCTCAGTAAATTTAGGCAGTAGCAAACTTCCAAATATAAACTCTATCTAATACTATAGCACCCAATCAGTCTAGCTTATATTAAGTTGCGATCCAATAACACTATATGCTTCGCTGCTACGTTCCTGAGACGCAAGTGAAATGTAGGCACATTTCCGCTTACAAACCGCTATAGGAAACAACCCAAGCGAGGCTGCCACAGAATTTCTTAATGGTGTGAAATTGACTTGCGAATTTACGCAATAGAAATGTACTGATACAACATGCATAAACGAGTCGTATCCGACTAATTGATAAAGAAATCTTGAATCTATAAAATATGAAACTTGGTGGAGGCTCACAAGAAAACAAACAGAAATTTACTGATCAAGCACCACTTAGTAAAGACAGTGCGATGTGTGCGTAATGTGAAGTTTAAACAACACACTCAAACATTCTTAATGCCTCACATTATGATAAAAATTCACAACAAACGTGTCAAAGAATATCTTCCGCTATAAAGAGCATAACACAGGTTTTGCAATAGTGATTCTACAGAAAAAAGTACCAAAACAAAATCTCATTTTGGTAACCACGCAATGTGTAACGCATTGCAATAGTGAAAATCTCACAGTAATTGCATACAAGGTCTGCAATTTTCACACACACAAACACATTCTTACACATGCACAGACACAGACATGCATACATAGAGAAATGCGTACGCGCGTGTATATATACACATACACACACGCACACACGCATATATATATA
>NC_068981.1:49041178-49044305 GCF_001194135.2 Octopus bimaculoides | reverse complement strand
TGTGTGTGTGTGTGTGTGTGTGTGTGTGTGTGTGTGTGTGTGTGTGTGTGTGTGTGTGTGTGTGTGTGTTTGTATGTGTATTTATGAATATATTAATATACGTGGATGGTATTTTTGTGTATGCCTATTTTATATTCAATAGACCACTGTGTACTGAGACTTTAATATCTTCTGTTATATGTCACCTCTATTTGATACAGTAAATTTCCTGAATCCAACATAAACGTATTTCGTGCGTAATAGATTTAACTTGTCTGTTGAAGATATTTGATGTTTTTATTACGGATTAGCCAGAGTATGCCAAATATGCTTATTATTATGGATTAGTTTACTTAAAAGGACACCTCACTTCCTCTTGCGTTTCATTTCTGAGTAAAATTGTGTATATATATAAACAATTGCTTTCTCCACATAGCTTGAATCATTTATCTATACTTTCGTATATAAAGAAGTGGAAACATTTCCTAATCACTGTCATGATGTCATAAAAGATGCAATTAATGTATTACTAGAAACTTTTAGTATTTCTGGACGTCAACTTTCAACGCCGTATTTATTTATATATTTTGTCTGATACTTTATCACACATCTTAATAGGGATGTGACTGAGAACTCAACAAATCTGTTGTAGTCCAGTTTTATATATAAACTACATGACATTCCATTTGAAACCTCAAGATAATGTGTGTAAAATGTTTTTCCTTTGTAGCTTATCTTTTAATATTGATGAACAATTTTTTAAGAATTGTACCGTGTCAATTAGAAAGATTAGAATTTTATCATACACTCTGAAGTTCTCCATCAGCGACGTCGATAGTGGTATATCTAATAAAATAACCATTAGCGATGTTTGAACATACATCAATATGAGCTGTAGACACCTTTAAACATAGAAAAATGTATTTTACAAATAATGGGAAATTGTTACGTGAGAGAAAGTTGATATTTTTGTCACGTAGGTGAAGTTACAACAATTACACGCAGCTGTATATTATTTTTTCCTATTTGTATGTCGGAAGTGAATATCCACTCTGGACCCAATAATTTCCTTAAATATTTTAACAAGCATTTCATTACATTCAGTGGAACCTGCAAAGTCATTGCATACTGTATATGAGTACCTCAATCACATTTATTGAATATTGTGACACTAAGTCGTTTACGAAGTCATGTGTTCCAGTTGATCCGATCATCGGAACAGCCTGCTCGCGAAATTAAAGTGCAAGTGGCTGAACAGACACGTGTACACTTAACGTAGTTCTCGGGGAGATTCAGCGTGACATAGAGTGTGACAAGCATGGCCCATTGAAATGCAGGTACTACAAAAAGAATACAGCAGGTACGCCCCCTCCCCACATACACTGACAGAGCCTCGTGTAGCTTTAGGTGTTTTCGCTCAATAAACACTCACAACGCTCTGTCCGGAAACTGAAACCGCGAGTCCGCTGCCCTAATCACTGGGCTATTGCACCTCACAATTGAAATATATATATATATATATATATATATATATATATATATATATATACATACATAAGTGCGTGTGTACGTGCGTGCGTGTGCGGGTATGTGTGTGTCGTGCACGTGCGTGTGAGCGTGTATGCAATGCCAGAGATTGCTGATTTCAGAAAAATGTCTGTGATTTTTTCTGTTAAAAGCAATGGATCACAAAAATAAATATATATATAAAATGAGAGGAACGCCAACATGCAGCTGGATTTCTACTAAAATATATTGTCTTTGCATCAATGAATAACTAATATAACAATCTTCATTGATGCTTATAATTTATAAATTTCATATCAGATGCAGTAAGCATATACATCGTTTAACCTCAGTTTTAAGAGTATAGAATACCAATGCTGCTGTTAATTATGAATTTGTTGGTACGTCAACATGATCACTGTTCAATGATAACAAAATTTCACATATTTCACGCAGCAAAAACTTCAATGTAGTAATATATCCTATGTCAAGCTACAACTGACCACATATGCATATATATTCGTTACTGTTGAAACATCTGCAGCTCAACAAGATATAAATTTATTGTACAGCAAAATCATATGACAAAATGAATAAATGAGTTGGATAAATATCAGGGAACAAGTAACAGCTTGGATTATTCATTTTATACAGGTCATCTTTAGTAACATGCTAATCTGTATGTGCGAACTATCAGGCTCATTGATTGCTTGGCATGTTTGTCTAGGCGTATGAATATGCATGTCATTTAGAAGCATTTAAATATATTAATTTTCGTTCCTTGAGACAAACGTTTATATTATTGAAAATGTATTTTAATATATACGATATAATGGTGGTTACTCTGCGTAAGTGTTTCTACATGAACTTTACTATTACAGATTAGTAGTTGAACATTCGCATTGCTCTTCTTTGTGTTATGCTATTTCGAATTATTTACCCGAGAAATATAACGGGTTGGCAAATTAGGAACATACTTCAAGACCTCTCATATTGAAATACACGAAGTAGCAACTGAGTGAATCATAAGATGGATGTAAAATGATTTGTAAGTTGGTATAATTGATATGAAAACTCAGTGATTCCAACATGAGCGTATAAACACAGATGTTAGGCTTCCGTCATACTGCCATCACTCACTGTAGATCACGCATCCCGACATGTATTTACATACTTCGCTCTACATCACCGTTGTTTCTAACAGAGGATCTCTAGAATTCGGCTGACATACACCGGAGATTAAACCGTAAGACATTTTGAACAATTCTCTAACGTACAAACATATAAGGGCACGCACACACACACACTCACGCACACATACACACATATTTCACACACGTAGATACATACATATCTACACACATGTATCGATCTATCTTCGGTGGGCAAAATTCCCGAGATCCATGGATGAGTTGTTTCCAGTGGCATTTCTCTCTCATCATTGCTGCCATGTCGTGTGTCACGAGAGACCAGTCTGTCTTTAGGGCATCAATATATGTCAGCCTCGGTCTCTCTCTTCTAGTGTTTCCGTGTAGGGATTCCTGGAGGAACACTGAGTGCAGTATCAACTCTGAATGACGATGAGACTGTTCAGCAAACCTCAGTCTCAAACATATAGTTATATATATATATATATATATAT
>NC_068981.1:49038360-49040926 GCF_001194135.2 Octopus bimaculoides | reverse complement strand
TATATATATATATATGTATATAACTTTGTATGATATTTATAAATCTAATGTTAAGGAACTATCTTCACAATTACACAGTGAGAATAGCTGGCAAAATTTTACAGAAATCTACAATGATTAAAGAAAATTATAAAATATAAAATTACTTTTGTTTTTTTTTAACCATTTCCGCATATCTACATTTGGGGGACAATATTTTACTTGAGATATGGTATCTTTAAGCCAATAATATATATACGCGAAAAAATAAATAAATCAGAAGCTAGATTAGGAGACGATGCTAGATAATTTAGTTTCACGTGTTGTGCTCCAAATGTTACCGTTTAGTTGAATATTTCACAAAAAAAATTAATTTGAATATTTGAATAGGAGGCTGCTTTTGTATTTTTCACGTAGAGCATTATAAACCTGAGGTTATATTCTAAAATTCGGAGCTTTCAATTAATTTAATTGTAGTTTTGACACGTATTTTAAATGATTTCGACAACTTATATTGTATGTTGAAGAAATTTCAGTTATCGATAAATAAACTGCGCGTGAAAGATGCTCCAAGATAGTGTGAGATTTGGAATACAAATTTAATATTGATTTCAGTTTTTCTTGCTTTGTTCAAGTTAGATGATACATTACTGGAAACAACTACCAATTGAAAACAAAGAAAAATAAAATATACATAATTTTAATTTTGTTTCGATATGAAATTACAAGAAATTATTTTAAAAAGCATATGAACTTTAGGCAAAATACGGTGGTGAATTACAAGAACTTAATCGGAAATCCTTGTGCAAAAAGAAATATTTGCAAATTATAATGGCAAAACATAAGTTAATTGATATCACATACGACTGAATGCCATCAAAATACGTTAATACTTGGCATATTTTAGCATATCGCAGTTATAATACTAACCTGATATTTATAGAGTTTTAATTATTAAGATCGACTCAGTACTCTCTGAAATTGCTGAGTTCCATATCGAAAAGACTTATTTTTGTGATCCATGCAATTGACCCGAAGAAATTTTGTAAAAATATAGGGAGACATCGCATAACTTATTATACCCTAAATTTGATAATGTACATTAATCCTAAAGTAGCTTTACCCTAGTCTGCACAATACACCCATTATTTGGGGACTGTTAATCGAATAGATTAACGGTGTGTTTACAAATGTGTGATGTGAGAACCAAAATCGGCCACAACACTTTGGATATTCAGATTCTATTAGGGTAAAAAATATATCTAATTAATTCATCTACCGTCTCAAATGCATCATTGATTTCCGGTTAATCTAGATATTAAACTTATATTGATTACTTTTTCATGTAATGCTACATATTCGTTAGAGAGAAGCGTAATCGTCTCAAATGAATATCTGATTCTTCTTATTGATTCCAGACTATGAACTTCAACGGAAAATTACTAGAAATTGCATTCCAAATGCAAAACCAAGTCCAAAATGCTGTCAAATATTTAATACTTTACCTTAGTTCTCATGACTGTCTAATACAGTCGATTTTAAAATATCTTCGGCTGACATAGCGGGAGGGTACATAACAAAAACAGCAACAACATAACTCTTACAATTAAGATGGGCTAACTTTAATGCTTACTGGATATATCTTTTCATATCCTTTTACCAGTACATTGATACCAATTTATTGTTTATGAATTATGAGTGTTTTCAAATGAGTAATCATTTCGTGACAAATGACTCTGAAGCATGAGAATGTCGGTATGCTTGTGAACAGGTGTAGGAATGACTAATTATGAAACCTTTTTTCTAATATGCTATAGGATGTGATATTATTTTGCATAATTGCATTTTAATTTCCCAAATACATTCATTTTAGGAAAGATAACTCAAACATCTCATCAATTTGCATTCGGTACAACGATACTAATCTTTAGATACCACCATCTGCTATAATCCATGTTGTGGCACCTGACTTCTATTTGGGATAAGACATATCGATGAGAAATGTATTATAATTCTTGTTCTAATAAAATTGAGAAAGTTCACTCCCACATTGCTGATGTGGGATTGATTACAACGCATATAACGATATTCATATAGATTTTCAGAATACAGAAATTTATTTTGTCTGTATATATACAGAAAAATGAATGCAATTTAATCATTTATGTAGAATTGATAAGTGGAGGCTCATTGTGGACGCTGTACGATTAAAACTACACTCAAGGCCTTCGATAATATGTACGTGCATAAACACACTTTTTGTCTCCACTGTCCTGTTTTTGTTCCCAACATTGACCCTCCATTAATCCCAAATTTTATTTTCGTACTCATGGGCGCAACTGTCTTCGAAGACTCATATTGTCATTCAGTGCTCGAAATGAAGAGTAGGTAGACAGCCGACAACCTATGAAGACTTTTTGCGTCACTTGTACTGTTTTCCACTTGTTTCTCTCGTTGTTTGCGTTTTGAATTTATTTGTTTTTGTAATTCATATTGTTTCCTGTTGGTGACGTCCTATACCCATAGATGTATGTGCATATATATGAATACATACATAAATACACACACTCATATATATATATATATA
>NC_068981.1:49034095-49038051 GCF_001194135.2 Octopus bimaculoides | reverse complement strand
GGCACAGATTAGATGAGATGCAGGTTGGGTTCGTGCCGGGGAAAAACACCACTGATGCTATGTTTCTGGTAAGACAGTTGCAAGAAAAATACCTAGCTAAAGATAAACTTCTGTACCTGGCTTTCATTGACATGGAGAAAGCCTTTGATAGGCTCCCCCGATCCCTTATCTGGGGGTCAATGAGGAAACTAGTGATAGAATAATGGTTAGTGAGAGCTGTATGAGCCATGTACAGAGACGCTGTCAGTAAGGTGAGGGTTGGCAATGAGTAAAGTGAAGAATTCTGAGTGGAGGTAAGGGTCCACGAAGGTGCTGTCCTCAGCCCTCTCCTATTTATCATAGTCCTCCAGGCGATAACAGAGGAATTCAAGACAGGATGCCCCTGGGAGTTCCTCTATGCTGAAGACCTTGCACTATTTGCTGAGTCACTGTCAGAACTAGAGGAGAAGTTTGAGGTGTGGAAGCAGGGACTAGAATCGAACGCACACCTTCATTTTAGGATCACTACTACTTTATTATCTCCCCCTCTTCCTAGCTTTCCTGTGTGACCCCCCCCCCCTGTCCAGCATTCGTCATGATAGATCGCTAGCAACTACACATTCTTTCTTTCTCTTCCTCTTACTTTCTTTGTTACTTTCTTTGGAAGAGCGTAGGTTTGAAACATTAAAGAATTTTTCACTTCCCGAGCGTTAGACTAATACATCTGTTTGTTATCTTTTGTTATCTGTCTTCATCTTTTGTTTTTTATGAATTCTCTCCCTATGTATGCATGTAAGTATGTATGTGTTTTTAAGCCTATGTATTTCATTTCCTACATAAGTTAATGCTTTTTGGAATGGTAATGATTTCCGTGGATTCTTTTCGTAATAAAATTGCACTTCACTTTTGTAGATCCTATGACAATATAGTGTGATACACAAACCCTAATATTAGTACTTTGCTTCCTATGTCAGAAACCGCTTTAACTTACTGAAGTTCTTGATATAATTTTCTATTCCCTTTTCATTGATTTAATCTCTCTTTCACTCTCTCACTCTCTATTTCACTTCTCTTCTCTCTCCTCCATCTCCTCTCTCTCCTCCATCTCCTCTCTTTCATACCTCTCCTTCTTTGCATACACGCACATATATTTATATATACATATATAAGCATACGTGTCTCAGTTTAAGAAATATTTCTATCATCATATTTTAGTATGCCATTTCATATTACTCATAAAAATAAATTGTGAGTTCCTTAACATTTGTATATGTGAAAAATATATGAAATATCTTAATCTGAGAATAGCAGCTGTGTTTCTTAAAAAAAAAAAATCAGTCATTGCGCTGTTACATTTTGTATTTGCGTATTCTACTTTCAACAGTAAGAGCATTGAAACTCAATGCTGGGCTCTAATTACAGTAACATATAGGGTAGTATAGTGCCTGTAGCAAACTTACCCTCTAATTGATACCAGCGTTTGTTGTATTGATTTAAGTTATCCTCAGGGGCAAAACCTTTCTGACTGTCTATAAATCATTTAACAGTCTCTTTTATTCTAATTTTGTAATATATACATTTATATCTAATAGAAGGTTAGTTTAGAAGCATTTCATTTCTACAGGGCAAAAGCAATATTATTTAGTTAGTGATAATATAACTACTATTAATTTTCCCAGATGGTCAGCCCAATTTCGTCGTGCTTTAATAGTCAGACCAACCTGCTTTAATATATATTTCCCGATATTAAATTATACAACATAATATTATATTATATTATATTATGTTATATTATATAAAACAGCAACTTTAAATATGTGTTAAATTTCATATGTACACATCTTCGTATCCACCGTTTTTGTGGTATATCCAAGGAAACAATTGTATTCCGTATCCTCTTAATATATATACAATACAGGTGAATATTTTTAACAATATGTCAAGTTGGAAGATTTTAATTTCTAATCAAATTACTCTAAGAATAATTTTATGAAACTCTTCTGAAATGTAACAAAGCACATACGTTTTATATAACCAATGCTTGTTGCAATGATGTATACATTACTCATTGTGCCACACTTTTAATGTTCTATGCGGTTGTATACTTCAACAAAACACCATAAATGGTCACCTACAGCGACTTTGGGAGGAAACCTAACAATTATAGTTCATTTATCTGTCTGTTATTGCACGTTTCTTCGTTTGTTCTGTGAATGTACCAATGAAATCTTCGCATCGACTAAATGGAATGTGAACTACTCCAGATTTGTGGTCATATTTCTATGATAAAGATCAATATAAATATGTATAAAAGATAAAGTAGCCGTAACAGTTAATGTTTTATTGGCATAACATTGAAAACTAGCTACAATGGTATTGCAGAGATTGACTACAATAAATGTGTTTTGCTTGTTTCTTCTGTTATCAAATCCAAATGCTGCTAGGGATGCAAGTAAACTTAAACTTAAAGGAGACGCAACCGTCTTTCACTTATTTCGTTCGATGTAACACAAATTCTATCAGAAATAATATAATCTATCTGTGTGAATATACGCATGTGTTATATAGATTATTCTTGAGAAAAACACGTTTGCTCTGCTGGTGAGACAGTAACAGAATTGTTGAAGCTTCGGCTGAAATGCTGTACGGTATTTCTTCCGGTTCTCTACATTCTGAGTTCAAATTCCACATGCCTGAACAAAGCAACGGAAACCCACTCCAATAATCATACCAAGTCTAATCATTGTATATGAAGTACATCTTATCTATTAATAACAGCAGGAGAAGGTGAACTCCTATGTGTGAGCGTGCACAATTTTCCTTAGTCATATTTTTTTTATTTAACAATCAGAAATATTTGGTTGTTTATGAGTATAGTGGAATCTTAAAAGATGTAAAATGCCGAAGAGGAGCTTTAGACTGGAGAACACTTTATTTTGGAGTAAACAGTATTTAATTATTAACACATATAGGGTTATATGCGTTAATTTATAATTCGTTTCTGATATGTATTGTAATAACATTGAGTTAGGAAAAACAATAAAAACTTCAATATATCTACCTGAAGCAATTCAATACTACACATGTATTGTTGTTCGGAATATATACGTTCTTAAAAGGACGCCATTCTTGTTTGTGTTACAAAAGTACTACACGAAAATAAGTGGATTTTAGATGAATAATTTCGTGAACTTTCACTATAAGATTAATATAGAATGTTTAGTGCTTAATTATAGATGATATTATGCATCAGTATAAAGCGGTGAACTGGAAGAATTGTTAACATGCTGGTATTCTGTCTGTTTTCCGATCTCAGTTCACATTCCGTCGCAGCCGACTTTGCATTTTATCTACTGGATTCGACAAAGAAAATAGCACTTGAGTACAAGGATCAAGAAAATCGAATTTCTACCCCGCACACACAGACACACAAACACAAATTTCAGCTTTGTGATTATAGTAGAAATGCTATTCATACAACAGAACCAAATATGAATACAGTTGAAGCAGGAAATATTTCCATACTTCGACTTCGCTAAGCTATCATTAAATATATGTCTTAAAAATAAACATGTTTAAATGAGCATTTTGAAAGTTGCATAGTAACAAGCTTATAGTCATTGTCAATCGGATACTCATGTTGAACTGGGTAAGAATAAATTAATTTAAAATCATCATTGAAACCGGCATATGTGATATATTGTAATTTTCATACCATAAGGAACGTGATTTACTACAATGCCTCTTGAGCGGAATGTGAATATTATCATAAGGACTCCACCTCTTATATATATATATATATATATATATATAGCCTGAACAGGATAAACTATCCCTCTTTTGCAGAGAAAAGTGTAGGTGACTAGCTGTGAATGCAAAGTCTACTTGAATTCATGTATTTCTTTTGCGATTTTTGCCTTATATTTTATTCGCATTGTTCTGGACTCACATACGATCGTTTATGTAATATATATATA
>NC_068981.1:49025686-49033738 GCF_001194135.2 Octopus bimaculoides | reverse complement strand
TATATATATATATATATATATATATATATTGCATAAACGATCGTATGTGAGTCCAGAACAATGCGAATAAAATATAAGGCAAAAATCGCAAGAAAAGAAATACATGAATTCAAGTAGACTTTGCATTCAATATTTCGAGGATATGACCCCATTTCCAAAAAAAACTAACGAATGTTCCCGATGTGCTTGTGCGCGAACATATATGGAGTGGACATGGGCAGTAAGATGTTGCTATAGCAAACAGCAAGCTTCCTGTACCTCTCTTCTGTTGTTGATATTTGGTTTTCTTTGGTGTATGACGATGGCCTCAGGCATTCTACGGTTGCCGCTTTTCAACGGTGTTGTCCTGATGTGCACTGTGAATTCCCGCGTCTGGCATTTCCGTAGATGTTTCTTCTCGGAAGTGTCTGCCTGCATGTGTTCCTTTATACGTATATGCAGTTTTCTTGTTGTGCCTCCTATATAGAATGCGTCATATTTCCAACAGATGATCTCGTATAAAACAGGTCCCCTGGCACAATTCAGAGTCATTGATGGGGCAGTTCCATAACGTACACTCCACGGAGTAGTGAGAGTTGTCGTTCTTGGACAGAGCTTTTCTCAGGGAAGGGCCGGTATGCACTCTCTGTATGTTGAGTCCTTCCCTGCAGGTTGCGTGCTGTATCCCTGCAGTAGCTCTGTCGTCAAACTGGGTAGATTTAGGAAGCACGTGCCGGACTTGGAAACATGCTGGTTCTTCCGGCGCTTTTTCGGCACCGTTATTTGGATAAACATGGTGGGTAGCCATTCACGGTTAGCTCTCTGAAGAACTGTTTGCTTTTGACGGCTTTGTCAACAATTGCAGCGAAGTGATCAACACAGAAAACAATAAACCGAAGAAAACCAAATATCAAAAAAAGAAGAGAGTTACTGGAAGCTACCTGGCTGCTATAGCAACACCTTTCCGCACATGTCCAGTTCACACACGCTCACACACGCACATCGGCAACATTCGTCAGTTTCTTGAAAATGGGGTCATAATCCTGAAATATTGAATGCAAGGTAAGTCTACATAAATTAATATATCTGTTTTCTTGTGATTTGCCTTGCATTTGCTTCGCACTGTTGTAGCCTTACCCACGAATCTTTATACAATATATTCTACACAATGTTTCATAGTAATTATTCCATTATTATTATTATTATTATATATATATATATATATATATATATATATATATATATATATATATATATATATATATATATGTATGTGTGTTTATATATGTATGTGTGTGTGTGTGTATGTGTGTGTGTGTGTGTGTGTGTGTGTGTGTGTGTGCGTGTGTGTGTGTGTGTAGGTATATGTGTGCTTGTATATAAGTGTGTAAGCATTAATTGCATATGCTTGCTTTGAATTATGTGTGCAGGAAGCTAAAACCTTTGAAAATAATTTTCTTACTTTACTCAACTAAATTGCAAGTATTTCTCAATACCACTTCTGCAAAAGTTCAATATTTATTTCAGTATTTAGAGACAAGGAGACAATGAATCTCTAACATGATAATTCGTGCTTCGTGCACTGTAAACATGATGCTGGACATGCTCACAAGGTTGTGTAGTTATGAGAGTGCATTACTTTAATAGGAATAGAAGCAACGTGAGAAATATGTATCTGAATAATAACGTAGCTTGCTACTACCACTTTGATTTATGCAAATATGATATTATTAAGAACAGACATGTAATATTCTCTAAATGTTATTCAGTCTTAACGATCAAATGATATTAAATATGGTTTCATACATGATATAAATTGTCGCAAAAGCTTAAATTAATTCATTGTTTGCATATTTGCTGATTTACATATATCATTATAGTCCATATCCTGGGACGACAGCTTGATATTTCTGGCGTAGTAGCAAGCGGGAATCTTTCCTTGAAATTGCAGTTATCATAAATTGAGTGTGTGTGAAATATGTCGTCTTGAGAGAATATAAAAGGAAGACCTAACAGAAAATTAAATGAGATTTATTGATTTTGATCTTCGAATCGAGCATATTATATAATATAAACCTCCAAATAAAATGATGGAATATAATGCTGACTATGTCATGCAATGTTGCTTACTGTCTTAAACATTTGACTTTACTAGACATCAATCACTTTATAATTTGTTTAATAGCATATGCATACGTTATGTAAAACAAGGTCAGTAGTTAATATTCAAATTATGTGACATCACTTCACATAAATATATTTATATTCCTTAGTATTCTACGGATGTGGTATTGGTGATATGATATGAAATCGAATTTTGCTTGAGTGGTAAAGTGATATGATCTTGCTATTCTAAACTGATATTGAAGTCTGATAATAGAAAATAGGCATATGTGATGGATGCTTATCAATGCGAATAATGTGGTGTAAGTAGCCTACAGACTTTCTGAGAAGTGGATATAAAGATATTGAGATATACGTTATTCATTTAATTATTCAAACGGAAAACTGAAAATAATATTAGACCCCGGTTAATATTTTAATATTTCCATAACTGTATTAATGCATACGTAACTTTTAAATTGTATGTATATATATATGTATATATATATATATATATATAGGGAGAGAGAGACAAAGAGTCAAACCAAGAGAACGAATGTGTACCCGTCAGATATCGTAGTTATAAAATCTCTTTATTCCCATACCATAGATTGCTTTATCAAATAACTAACAATGTTGAATTTTTTTTTCGCTTTAAACTTTATTCCAATGGCCAATTATTTACAAATCACCCATAGCAAATTAATATAGTAAGCACAGGTAAATTTGATTAGTCGATCTTTAGAAACTAAAGGAATACCAACTTTCTACAAAAACAAAAAGTAATATTCCTCCATGTTTAAAGTGTATCCTCTCTAGTCTTTGGAATCAACGATTAGAAGATTATTTTTTCAAAGAGCTTCACTATATTTTATACTGACCCTTCTCTGTGTAATGAAGTTGTTAAAACCAATAGCAAATATAGTAATATAGGTATATTTTGAACTGTTATCCAGCAGGTGTATATCAAAACAGATTTTAATATCGGTTAAAAATTTAGCACAAGGCAAGTAATTTCGTGGGTGGGGTTATCCACTTTCTTCAACCATAAAGCTCAACTGGAATTTTTTTTATCGACGATATGAAAACTTGACCTCGGCGAATTTTCAACCTAGAACATAAAGATGGTCATTATGATGCAAAACATTTTGCCCGGCATGCTGACGATTTTGCTAGTAATATTCGTCAACTAAACTTGTTAGTAATTCACAAGTTAATTATAACATACATTATAGTCTAATATACAAATTAATGAGAACAAAAGACAAATCATCTAAACTTATACACCTCGGTCTCAAGTAATCGTAATTAGGATATCTATTAAGTTTTTATGTCCTTAATGACAATATCTAGATAAAATATGGAATATAGTGTGTTAATTTACGGAACTGTCATCAAATGTATTAAAATATCGTGATATCTTACGCTATCAGTAATAGTTTTCAGTTCCATCATTTGCCAGTATCCAGTAACGCTAAGAAAGAAATGAATTAAAATAATGTTGCTGCAATTTGAAATGTTTCAAAATTTAGCATAATTTATAGGCATTTATTTGAAGGCTGAATACAGAATTGTTACTAAAATGATAAATATTATCTAAATGTATTCAATCCCATATAATTCATTATTCCGCACAAATAAATAAAGAAATAAATATAAGCGAACAAATTTGTCAATAACTGCTCATGCGAATATGTACTAGAATATATCAATTCTCACGAAGAACGAGATTAGATGTAATCGATTTGATGCTATTGTCAACGACAGCAGGAAAGTTGAAGTCGTCTTACAACAATAAGATATCAGTAAAATAAATGAGAAGTTGTGAATATAAAGATACTTATGCGGAGTATGATAGTTAATGAGCAAAGTACGAAAATACGTAACGTATAATAACTAACTACAACTCAAATATCCAACACTCAGGGCTGCAAGCTTTTATGTATTTTGTAAAGTATATTCTTTTCTACTCTAGGCACAAGGCCCGACATTTTTGGGGAGGGGGTCAGACGACTAGATCGACCTCAGTCTTATCTTATGTGCCCTATTAAAGCCTAGTGAGGCTCATGGGGCCGGTTTCCCGGTTTCTATGGCATATGTCCCCCCACCCCGCCAGCTGGACAGGACGCCAGTCCATCGCAGCGTTACTCAGGAAACAGGAAGAAAGAGTGAGAGAAAGTTGGGGTGAAAGAGTACAACACGGGTCTCCACCACCCCGAGCCAGAGCCTCGTGGAGCTTTAGGTGTTTTCGCTCAATAAACATACACAACGCCCGGTCTGGGAATGATGATGATGACGATGACCAAAACGTGACGACAACTCCCATTTCTATAAATGAGCAGGTACTAAAGTTGTATGAAAATAACATGTCCTTAAGTTTAAACACAAGCCACTGCAGAGCCGTGATTAAGTTTATTATCTAAAGCAAATGCCTTCTCACAGCTAAATTTCCCAGACAACATGCATCGGCTGAAATTTAACTAACATTCAGTTTTCTGCTTATCACCGACTTTTCTAGGATTCTTGATATCTCTGTAAAACTTCAATTTCTCTGTGTGCCATTGACCTTTCTTTGTATCTTGAACAGAATTCAATCATTTATATAGATCAGCATTTTAGTCGAAACTATAAAATTCTGTTCCATAAGCACAAAGCGGTAAATATGGAGGCGCGAAAATAATCGACTATATAGTACCCGGTTTATGATTAGCACTTTCCTTATCGAGTATAATTACCGTGTAATTCGAAATCAGAAGGTAAATTCACGATACAAATAAGGAAAAGCATTTGGTCCGATATTCTGTTAGTTCTTCATTTATGTAGCATATTTACTGGATACGGCTTTGCATCTTTTCGTTCTTAAAATCTTCATTGAATGTTTTTGTACTCTTGTAAGACTCTATTCAGTAGGCCCTCATAATTCAAAATTACATTCTTATTTCATTTCACATAGCAATAATCCATGCTACATGTTTATAGCAACAATGATTTGTCCTGTGAAATTTAAGTATACATATTTGCCAGGACACTTTAAATGGCTCATTGATATTTGATACGCATACCATTTCTATACAATCATTCGTGACGCGTAAATTTAGTGAAGCAGAATTATGATCATATCGAAGAATACAAATTAGCTTTGTTTGGTTGTACCTGATCACATCCTATATTCATTAAATTCACTTGCCCTTAATAATGATTAAATTGATTATATATTACACATTTTTTCCCCATTTAACAGTCTTATAAGCGATATTCTTAGAAGCCTCTAACAAAACAACACTGGAATTCATTTCTCCACATTAAATGCTGATGATAGTCATTTCACATCCTGACATTAATTTCTATTCAAAATCTCGAAAACAGTACAAACGTTTATACTTATCTCTGTCTATTTATCTCTCTATATATATATATATATCTATCTATCCCTATCTATCTATTTATTATGTAAGTGTATGTTTGTGTGCATATATATACAGAGAGAGGGGGAAAGAAAGAGAGGGTTTTTAAGTGATTTAGAGTTATAGTATATTGAGAGCAACATACTGATTAGCTTGTTATTCTCAATATATATATATATATATATATATATATGTGTATGTATATATATATACCAGCTTCCTTACCAACCACATCGTTCCAAGTTGAGCTACATTGCTAGACACCTTAGATAAGTGTCTTCTACTATAGCCTCGGGCAGACCAAATCTCGTCAGTGGATTTGGTAGACGGAAACTGAAAGGAGCCCGTCGTATATATATATATATATATATATATATATGGGGGGGGAGGGTTGTGTGAGTGTGTATCTTTGTGTGTCAGTGTTTTCCCCCCTAAACATCGTTTGATAACCGATGGTGGTGTGTTTATGTCCCTGTAACGTAGCGGTTCTGCAAGAGATAACGATAGAATGAGTACTAGGCTTACAAACAATAAATACTGGGATCGATTTGCTCGACTAAAGGCAGTGCTCCATCATGGCCACATTCAAATTACTGAAGTAAGTAAAAGATTAAAGAATACACACACACACACACACACACACACATGTACATAATTGCTTTTTGAATTAGTGACTCTTACTGGAAATAGATATGTGGCGGCATGATAAATTCCTGAACACATCTATAATTTTTTTGTATGTGGGAATGTAACTTCAGCATCAGAAAATCAAAAACCATTCATCATTTAAAAAAAATATATATTTTCAATACCTACAACAATATCATCATCATGAACATCATGCCCAATATTAATCAAGTAATACTAATAAATGGAATTCAATATTTCGCATCGTCAGGGAAACAGGGAAATTTGATTGAATATAAAATAAGGAAGCTTGCCTATCTTAATCTGTTTTTCCCTATTTGTTTTTCATTCTTTTTTATTAATTGTAATATACAATTTGAAATAAAAGTTATCTTTCAAGAAATGTTCGAAAGGTTATTAATTTTCAGTTCTAGAATAGATGTTGCCCCAAACCTGCTATACTGCGAAAATCAAAGAAACGTAAAAGCCACGAAATATATAAGTTATATTTACCCTAAAGGCTAATCAATATAAATAAAAAGCACTAGTTCGCTATAATTGCTCAAATGATTAATATTGTGTATTTCTGTTTCTTTCTTTCCCCCATTCGTATAATTTTATTTCGAAACGTATTATTTGGAGAAATATTCCCACACTCTCGTTTAGCTATAATTGAACAGTGTGTGTACGTATAAAACTAAATGTAATATTTTTTGGCCATTCAGTTTGCCTTAGATGATGTTTACCACTTCAGATAGAACGTCACATCTATCACATTTACGAATGAATATTCATGTATGCATACAGAAGCATGCCTATGCACAGCACATTCAAATATATTCAAGTGTCTAAATAAAAATAGATCAATAAATACGATGTTGTGTATTTCATTTTGCTTAACTATGACTAGTTTATTATTTAAAATTATTTTAATATTGTATTCAAGTTTAATACGGAAAATATACAACATTTCATTATCAACTCCTAAGATATTCACAGTTCCTATAGAATGATACACAAAATGTATTTCATTTCTTGGCTACTGCTTTTCGATATCGACTGTAACTCTATATCCAATTAAAAATGAATACAGTTTGAACTTCATTTCTTGTATATTCGATTTATCAATTGCCAAGAACTAAATTCCAGTTGTTTAGGAAGCATCTATAGTATTTATACAAACAGGAGACACGTCTCCGTTCTCAGTAGAAAAGACCATATGTTTGCAAATAATGCATGAAATACAAGCTTAACTACAATCATGCAAATTTGACCAACACTCGCAGAATCAACACTGGATGTTATAGCGAAGCGAAAGAATATATATATATGCACAAACACACACGCACACACACACACACACACACACACACACACACACACACACACACACACATATGTATATATAGGTATATATATATATATGTATGTATGTATATGGAGGTTATGAGAGGTAATGGTGTCAATAAGACCCAAGGGTGTCAGGTAATGCTGAGTAAGTGCGATGGATAGAACATAGTTGAGCTCCAGGTTCTGTGATTATGCGAATAAGGAGTCCAACGTAGGTCATATATCAGCATGTGTATATATATATTTTTTTCAGAATGAGATAAAAAAAAACTAAGGCGGTGAAGATTTTACATCATTTATAAATAGAATGTCTTACACCTTTTTCCAGGATATTTATTATATCTCTTCATCGTAGATGGTGTGAAAAAATGGTTAAGCAATAGTTAATAGATAAAAGCTACCAAATAGAGAGTGAAATGGAGGTATGAAAATAGATGCATATCCCTGCATATCTCACATCTATTTTCATCCCTCCACTTCATTCTCTAATTCGTATCTTATCTAAATTAACAATTGCTTAACCATCCTCTCACACCGTCTCCGATGAAGGAATATGATAAATATCCTGGAAACAGCTGTAAGACCTATT
>NC_068981.1:49024963-49025676 GCF_001194135.2 Octopus bimaculoides | reverse complement strand
ATATATATATGTGCGTTTATATGTGGGTGTATATGTATGTGTATATGTATGTGTGTATATGTATATACATGCATATGTGTATGTATATATGTGTTTGTGTGCATATGGTTATATATTTAAAAATATATATATAGATATATGTGTGTGTGTGTATGTATGTATAGATATATATGTGTATGTGGGTGTGTGTGGGTGTGGGTGTGTGAGTTGGTGTGTGTGCGTGTGTACGGGTGGGTATAGTTAATATATTATGGTTATAGATAAATACATTAGGAAATCTTGATGTATATAGCGAAACATTTTTGGCAAGAGATTTTTACGCTGTAAACCGGGCGGTGTATGTCACTGGATTTGATTTGATTTGTTTGTTTACATTCTGAAAGAAAATAACGATGGTAGGTTGCGTACCGTCGATTATTCTTTCACCCTCTTTGATGATGTGCGTGTTTTGCTAATAATAGTAGTATTGGTGATGGCAATAATGCGACCCTAAAGAGATGGAGTATCCAGCAATTTATAATTTGTAATTTGTAATATGTTGTAATATGTTACAATATTTTATGAGACATATTGTGATGTGGTTTATTTATCCTGGATACCCTATTGAAATGTGCATAGGTTTGGTCTATTGTGGTTGTTTCTGCTATTATAATTGTTGCTGCAATAAAGGATCTTCAATGCATCGATTTTGAGCTCTATCCTTTAAGAGACAT
>NC_068981.1:49021796-49024350 GCF_001194135.2 Octopus bimaculoides | reverse complement strand
TATATATTTATATATAGAAATAGTTTTGGCCACATGTCACCCGACAGTTAATTAAAATTCTTGAATACTTAGTAAACAATTTTATTTATTCTCTCCTATTATGAATATTCAATAATTGAGTGCTGTGAGTTTAAATCAGAGTTTTGTTTTCCAGCATTTGTCTTGTTATTAGCGAAGTCTTATATAAAATAATTTTGTTGTTTCAATCTTGGAATTCAGGTGACTTTTGGCTAAATATAAACACACACACAAACGGACACATACACACAAACACACACTCACACACACACATTTGCACATACAAATTGATACGTATACATTTAACTATCTATATTGTACTTAAAATATATCGAAAACACATAATGAATCAAATCTAGAATTTCGTTTTAAATTACAATTCACAATATGCTGCTAATAGAATATTTTGTTTGATTTAAAATCCCTAGCCTAAAGCACTTAGCCCCAGGCCAGCTTAATTGGATTTGGGTTTAGTTCATATATCTGACAGATGAGGTTGAAATGTTTCTATGGCAAATTCAAAAGGACTAAAAATCTGATAACCGATTCAAAAATTCTGTAGTGGCAAATATGGAATCGAACCTGAGGGAAAGCATATAATTATATTATACTGAATATCTTATATTATATAATATTTTGGTTCCTACAATTTTGCGCGTCAGATCACGGAAACATTCATTTCTCATTGTTTACTGTTCTTTTATGATATATGAGAATAACTATTTTAGTGTACAATAAGAATAAATGTTGTAAAAATATTTATTTCAACGTTTGAAACAAAATTTACGCGTGAAACAGCATTTACATATAAATGTGAATACATCAACCGCTTGTGTATACACTTGCTTATTTATGTTTACCTTTAATCTTTCAAAGCATAGCACTAATAAAACATCTAATATATTATGATCATTTTATTTTCGCAGGTAATTTTTTTTTTCTGTGGTACTGCAATTGGAACGCATATTTCACCTATTACTGAGCAATTGATGAGTATACAAATGCAAAATGACTAGTCTGGTGTATTACACTTTCTGTGATTTATCCATTTCATAAATTACGTTTCAATGGCAATCAAATATTTTACTTCAAGTTAGAAAATACTCTATTGGCAATTTTCGAAATACAATGAGATGATGACCTTTGTAATGTACAATATTAGGCAATATTATGGAATGTGAAATTAATTTCGCCACCCTTTAGCAGAGATTTTCTATTGTGAACTTTCCCTAAATCTATACAACATATATTTACTGTTAAGTTGTTTAAGCAAATACAATTAATTTCTGTTTTATAGATATGATATCATCTTGAAAATGACTAGATCACTCGTCTTATGACAATTGGCACCAAGTCCAATGGAAGAGGATACCTAACCTCGTAAAGCAAAAATTCTCTAATATTGACAATTTATCAACTAAAATATAGTTATTACTTAGGAGGACATCTGTGGACACAACTTTTCTCCAGTGGACTTCGTTAACGCAGCAAATGCCTTGTTTTGTATTCAGTATTCGAAATATTTCAGAAGATACAAACTAGAGTAGAACACATTTATGTTTCAGAGAATTAGAATAAGTCTACAAAAATGAGCTAAGAGGAGTTACTCAGAGTCGTTAGATGTATGTATGGGAATAGGGATGAATAAGTGCATATTAAGTATCCTACCGATATGTAAATAGTTTTCTCACATTATTTCCTCTTCTGAGCTCCATATTTGAAATAGGCATAATGTGAGGGAAACGTTTCTTAAACACGATCGCGCACGCACGCTTACATTTCTGTTTATACATACATACATACATACATACATACATACATATATAATGCATGCATAAATACAAATACATACATATATATATTCTTTTATTCTTTTACATTTTTCAGTCATTTAATTGAGTCATACTAGAGTGCCGACATTTAGTCGAAGAAATCGACCACTAAACTCACTCTTTGTAAGCCTGGTACATACGCTATCGGTTTTTGTTTTACCGAACGGCTGGGTTAGGGGTATTGAAGCACACCCACATAAGTTGTCAAGTGATAGTCGGGAGACAAACACAGACACAAACATATGCATACATACATATATACATACATACATACATGCGTACGTACGTACGTATGTATGTATACAGTAATGCCCTTATATAAAAAAATATATTTATAGGGAATAAATGATGGTCTTTTTCCTTATGAGGTATCTTCACGCTAACTACTTGATAAATTCTTATAAAGATTTTATCCTATTCTTGAATTATAAATATAACCAAAATGTATTCAGAATTTTATTCTGAAAAAAAAAGACAAAAAAAAACACATGTACCGAGATGCAATTCGAAAATACATAGTTATATAGATATATAGGGATAAACAATTATCTATGTACTATGCTGAATACATGGAGTGTCCGTCTGGTATGCTGGTTTTTTTTGTATATTTTTATGTGCCTTGACCATGCGTGTACTTATGAGTAAAGGTTGCGTAATACTGCAATAATTACGAAATCATGATCTACCGTTTAGTCTGCTTTTAG
>NC_068981.1:49019840-49021340 GCF_001194135.2 Octopus bimaculoides | reverse complement strand
ATACGACGGGCTTCTTTCAGTTTCCTTCTACCAAATCCATTTACAAGGCTCTGGTCTGCACGAAGCTATAGTAAAAGACAGCCGCTCGAGGAGCGACACCGTAGGATTGAACACGGAACAATGTGGTTAGGAAGCAAGCTTCTTACTACACAGCCACGCCTGTGCAAATATGTGGGTATATATATATATGTGTGTGTGTGTGTGGGTGTGTGTGTGTGTGTGTGTGTGTGTGTGTGTGCAAGGTGTAAGTATGTGCCCATATCCTCTTACACCGTTAGCGTTGTACTTCATCTGCCACGTGATATTGGTGCGTGATTCAGCAAAATTAAAAAAACGTTATTTACTGAGATAATAACAAAATATTACAATTTCGAGCGATATCATTCGGAACAGGTACAACAATGACTTTCACCTGAGGATCTAACTTTTCTTTTATATCCACCAGTTTGTCACTTTCACCGTATATATAGATACCTACATACATACTTACACACAAAGACACACACACACACATATATATATATATGCATTTATGCATATATACACACATTTACGCTTGTGTGCATGCATATATAGAAGCATGTGTACGTTTGCGGTCGTTGAAATACGAATTTACGTAAACATGTATACATATGCACATACATAAATTGTCTAAGATAAAATTCTATATATGAGATAAATAAATATGTTTGCGAATATACATAGAGAGTGGTTGCATTCATGAATACATATTTGGATATTTCGAGGACGAAATTGATAATTTTATTTAGCATTGTTTATAGCGCAGGGACTAGTTATGCTTTACACAATATTTTGTTGCGTTATCGAAATTTGTTCAAGAGACCCACAATGGTCATATTTCTGTAATCTGTGCTCAGCTTTCGATACATATTTGCATAAATTTATGAGATGAAACCATTATGGGAAAACAATAAAATAACTCAGATTATATTAGAAAGAAACATTAAAATATAAATGATAATTTTTATGTTTAGTTGCATGACACAGGGTGGTTTGAAATGAAGTATAATAATAGACATAAAGAACATTTGGTAGAAAGTCAAATATTTGGAATCAGAGGTGTGTATAAAAAGCTACTTTGATCAAAGGAATGAATTCAAAATGTCACACAACACGATTTTAGAAGTGTTTTCAACAAAAGGTACACTATTGCATTTCCCATATTCACATTAAATACCACTTCAATTCTTCATCTCTCCAGAGTGAATCCATTTGAAAGCAAACTTAGTAAATATGTCACGGTAATGATGTTTAACAACTTACACGCATATCTTCACAAACATATTCACATATGAATATACATACATACGTGTGTATGTACGTGTATGTGCAGGTGTGTTCATGTATGTGTAGGTGCATGCGTGTGTATGTTGAATATGCGAGCATATATATATATATATATATATATATGTATGTATTTGTGTATCTCTCTCTATATGTATATACGTGTGTATGTATATATATATATATACATATATA
>NC_068981.1:49018742-49019703 GCF_001194135.2 Octopus bimaculoides | reverse complement strand
ATATATTGTATAACATTTTGTCTCTTCCCTTTAACATTTGTTAATTTTCATCAGGTATTTGAGATATTTTACATTGTACTCATGTAAGCTCTTATATTTTATTATTAAATTTGAAAATGTGGTTAAAAAAGAAGAAAGAAAGAAAGAAAGAAAGAAAGAAAGAAAGAAAAAAGAAAGAAACAAAGAAAGAGAGAAAGGAAAGAAGGAAGACAGAAGGAAAGAAAGAAAGAGAAAGAAAACATGTTTTATAGTCTTATCTGTGTCAGAATTAAACCACATCTAAATATCTAAACTATAATAACAATATGCGACATTTACAAAACGTGTTTAGGAGTAGTTTTCTGATTATATTACCAAACTTGCGGATGGTAAATTGCTGAATTATTCCAAATTCTTTATGGTTAAATAATTTCTAGAAATCCAGCCAGTGTTTTAGTTGAAGCGTATGTATTTGAGTTGCATCGGTGTGTACAGCATGAAATAGTTTGAATGTGTTGACACTTCAGTAAAAGGCCAACAGCCAATTCAGGCGTTTGTGCCACGTCTTTTTCTTCATAGCATATATTGTGATCGATGCTATAAGGGGCTTTTGTTGTTGAACTAACGGCCAGCCATTTGGCAATGAACATAACTGCTTTATTGATTTCTTTGGCTAGCTAACAGCGTCTACCGCCAAGACGATGGAACCGGTAAGCTGCAGTATGCTACTGAGAAATGAATAAACAATGTCAACGCGACTACGTAATGAAAATTATAAAAAAATACAAGGAATGAAATATATGAGTGAAATATTCAATCTACCATATCATACATTTTTGCTTGTTTTTCAAAATTTCTAAAAATGTAATTTAGTCGAGTTTTTCCGAAAAAATATTAATAATTTATTGGGAAACGCTAAAGCACTTTTTCTTACGCACATTAGGCACAAAATAGATTGCGTGCACTGCTATAATATATATTA
>NC_068981.1:49010871-49018577 GCF_001194135.2 Octopus bimaculoides | reverse complement strand
ATATATGTATATATATATTTGTTTGGATGTATATACACATACATATATGTTTATGTATATGTGTATGTATGTCTGCCTGTGTGTGTGTGTGTGTGTGTGTGTGTGTGTGTATGTGTGTGTGTGTGTGTGTGTGTATGTGTGTGTGTGTGTGTGAATATATAGACTTTACGAAAGACTGAATCTGTAAAAGTATGAAAGTATGTGTTTACAAAATGCATTCAATGCAGAACAGAAAGTTTCTACATATATTAAATACTGATACTTCTTGTTGTGTAGTTATTTTTCAATTTGTAAAATGTGTGTAACAACATTGAGAAGGAAGATAACATGTATAGTTAGTGATGGAGATTTGTTTGGAAATCAATTAGAAATTAAAGCACGCCGTTACATTGCCATCAAATATCTCGCTCAAGAGTACGAATACGACAAAATTATGTAATAGTTTGGTCTAATGTTTAACCTATATAGATCAATTTTCTAAAGGTAACCTGCACAGTTGCCACATTGCATGTGCTATTTTGGAATAATCAAATATCATGATATAGATCAACATCATTGATACTCAGGAAATCTGCATTAACAACACGTTTACGTTTATTTATTTTGCTTTATACAGTACTTACTAATTTAGAAATATTGCATTCCGCCTAACGAGGACAGATAAATATACCAAGTAAACCGAATTAGAATAATGCATATATACATTCGAGGGCATTAGATGAAGCTTATTCAGGCTGATTGATTAGTCGAACACGAGTTAGTCACTAATATAGGTTCTTATAATTATGCACTACATTATAATATGTATAATTAGTAATGGCAATTTGCATATATACATTCGAGGGCATTTGATGAAGCCTATTCATACTGATTGATCGGTCATACACGAGGCAGTCACTAATATTTCTTGCATATATATATGCTTACACAGGTTCTTATAATTATGCACTACAAATTTCATTTCATATAACTTTCTTGCACGTTTGAATGTAGATAAAGTAACTTTGAATTGAACGACATCAAAGAATATAAAGAAAGAGCCTAAAGGAAACGTCACTTTCTTTTCAAGGAATATAACCCGATTATATAGAGATCTTAGATATACCCAAAAATGCATTAAAAATGTCAAATCTTCACTCCAATACGCACACTATCATCACTCCTAAATTTATCGATAAAGAAACTATTGAAAATTAAATATAATATGTCTACTTAGTTTGGTGATCGATTGCTTGATAGGTTCATGTATTAACGTTTTGCTCTATTCTGGACAAAAGCAGGTTTGATAATTACTTGATTGCGTGTCTCTTGACATAATATACAATGTTGTTGACTTCGAAAATCTTTTATCGTCGATAGTTTTTGTTTTTTTAAATATGAGGTTGTTTCGGCCCAGATCAAAGCTGATCGAAAAGACATGTGGTCAATGACCAGCAATTTGTTACTTTTCAGTTACTTTCTTAGTGTATATCTAGGATTACATGACCCGAGGCCCTGTTGCTCGTTTAATTATTAAAAAAAATTGTCTCTAGTTTGAGAATAATTTTCCGATATTTTCCCCAGTTGCATAACAGCACAACATTTTTATTGTTAGTTATAAAAATGTGATAAAGCAGTGAGATAGCAGAACAATTAATACATTACCTTCGGCTCGCTACGTTCGTGACAACTTTGCCATTCATCACTTCGAAGATGATAAAGTAAAATACCAGTCAATTGCTGGGATTGATGTAATTAACTTACACCCTCCCTCAAAAAATTACTGTACTTGATTCTTGCAACTGAACGGCGTCCCGTTCACATGGAATAACACTTATGCACCATAGAAATCGAGCAACTAGCCCTCTGAGTTCCAGGCCTCGAGAACAAATAGCAATATGATATTTTTGTTTATTTTTCTTTTGAACTGATCTGTACAGAAACTATGAAGCAATTTATATCAAAATCTGCAAGAAATAGTAGGCTAAATATTTTTGACTATTAATTTTAAGAACAATGAATTCAGTCCTTATTATAATTTCTATGACAGTCAAGGATGAACTATAATAAATACACCCATTGAACCATATATCAAGCATCTGGACAAACATGACATTGTTGCAAGTAATTTTGAATGAAATGGTTGTGACTTTTCTGTTAATTTATTCAGGTCACCTATGTCCCACATAGGTAAATCATGCTAAATGATTGGGAAATGTACACGGCAAGTCTGCTGCAACTAAAACTAAATTATCTTCACATTCTTTCTGAGAGCCTTAATAAAATTAAACTGGTGGTTAATAAAGTAATCCTGAATATGATTTATAAGGAAATATGGTGTAGTATTTGCGGTATAACTACCAATCTAACGATATTAGCTCATCAGTTATATTTATTTCAGTGTTACACATGCACCTCAGCAATATAGTGTATATTCTCAGAGACAAAAAACAAGTGTTCAATAGATCAAAAAAGATTTTACTTGAATGATATTGAACAATGAAGAAAAGACTTCAATAAATGCAATGTCTCTATTTATATTTATTCATTAAATACCGGACAAAAAGTATACAATAACAAATTATAAATTAGCAATATTTTATTTCCTTCGAGTCAGTCTCTTGCCACTGAGTGTTTCGCCTGTATGTATAGTAGTTCTCCAGTCACATGCCTGAATACTTTGTGTACCTAAATGACCGTTTCCCCATTTTGTCTCGGTTTCTTCTATTTTCCCGTCTTCTTTTCTCCTTATGTTGCAAACCTTTTCCTCTTACCCTGATTCTTTGATATCTCCTGATTTCTCTTGATAAGAAAAAGGCGCACATTCCTTAATATTTTCATGTAACAGGTTACTATTTACATACACGTGACTTTAGAATATTTCATACGCAAATAATGATTTTTGTGATACTTATGTAGCACTGTTCTTCCTGAAACAGCTGCCAAATTACGGAATTAATGACTGGAGGGATTGTAATATACTGGATTTGTAAAGCCACAGATAGGTGGGGCATTGATATAGTCGGAGGTTTCGTTATCAAAAAATTGTTTAGAAGAGATGATGTATATAGTATTGCTATTTAAGCAATCATGTTATAAAACACTATAGGTGCGTGGGAAGAATGTTTAGATATGTAGGAAAGTTACTCGTTGGGTTAACAGCACGGTTTATAAGAGTGGGAGTTTAGATCTACGAAAAGCTAAAACATCGACATTTGATGGGTTAGGAATGAGGGATTCACCAAAGTTAACGTTGAGATTTGTCCTGAATTTGCCTAGAGTGTCTCAGTCGAGGCACTGGGAAATTCCTAATTCAAGCTATAACACCATCTTGAAATGTGTGTTCGTCCATTTTTATATCATCACCCATTTTGAAAGTGTAGCAATCGGTCACGGAGGAAATAAAAGAAACTACACCAGAGGATATAGGAGCCGAATTGTAAAGGGAAAAACAATAATAAAAATATTAATATTTTTTATTGGAAGCACATGACCTCAAATTTAGGGGAAAGGATTAAGTCGATTACATCGACCCCAGTTCGTAACTGGTACTTGTTTTATCGACCCCCAAAAGGATGACAGGCAATGTCGACCCCGGCGAAATTTGAACTCAGAAGGTAGCGGCAGACGAAATACCACTAAGCATTTCACCCTGCATGCTAATCTCTCAATTGACATTAATACTATTCATAACAATACCAGCAGCCTGCATGACCTGTCAGTAGATATTATAATATTAACATCAGTGAACCTGCTACTAAAAGAGACAGAAACAATAACAACTATGAAGCGGTACCGATTCCAATAGCTTCAGCTCATACCATAGAACACTAAGCTACCTACAACACTAATATTATCTCGACTAGCTGTAATGATAGCCCACCTACTCCCATTCGTGTTGTCAATATGCTAAAGGCACAGGACACTAATATGTGTGCTGGAAATCTTTCTACGAACCCTCGAAACTCAAGTGTCACTATCTGCATTCCAAATCTCTAACGATAATATATACTGCCTACATATTTAGTATAACTTTTTGTAATGAAATATAAAACCACTGCAAGGCGTTGAACTTTGATCTCAAAGCACAGCAAGATTAATTTCTTGTGATATAATCTTGAAGAAATATATTACTTATGTATGGCAAATATTTCAATTTGTACATGATAGAAAAATGTATTACCATCACGATTTATTTTCAAAAGTTAGATTAGATTAACGAATTTTATATCATGTTATGTTGTTATCATTATTTGTGTGTCAATCCAGATTAGGAATTAATGCCAAGACCAATCAACCTTCCTTATGATGAAATATATTCTAGCTCTTGCGTTTGTTTTTTCTTGGTAGGTTATATTTAGGGCACCAGTGTAACATCATGATTATCTTTGCGTGTGGAGGACATGATGTGTGAGCGTTTGAGCGAGTTTGCTGCTATTTCTCGCAATTATTACCCTATGCAAATATTCCTAGTTTGAAGTAATTGTATGTAATTTACATCGGTGAAACATAAAGAGAATATCTGAAATTTTACATGCCGTCTTCATAGTATATAATTTCGTTTAATTTTCGACTTATTCCACTTCACAGGAATACTCCATTTTGGCAAAGACAATCTTTCATCTCCTACGTGCTTTCACTTCCGTTAATTTGATAACATGTACGTGTGTGTTTCAGATAAAAAGTGAATGAGTGCGCGTAGGTGAGTGTGTGTGTCGCGCGTATTCGTGTGTGTATACGCATGTCAATGCTAGTGGAGATCAAATATATTTTCCAGAAGGAAGAATGATCTCTCGCACTGAAAAGTATTTGGGACCTAATCAAATACTCGGTGAAATTTATACAATAGACGGTATCCCTGAAATAATGTACGAAATTTTATTGAATATGTGCCTAATCGACTAGAAATTGATTAATCAAAAATATGATCCACGAGGGAATGAACATCAAAATTCAAAGAAATTAACGAAAATCATTGAATGTGTTTAAATAGAAACTGGTACAGGTCTATCAATTCAGCACCCTTCGTGCATGTAACCATAATTATTTATAATAATACTTGAAGTTATAGGAAACAGTATTGGTTACTGACTCATGTACACAACTCCTAGCTAAGTGAAATGGTACTTTTAATTGTCTGATATCGTGAGACATTGCTCATTGTAATAAAGTTACTTCTAAGGGATTGCATATTGAGCTCACTCTGTACATCGACTTGTATACATAAGGTAAAGTTTGTTACAAACTTAGTCACCAAAAGCATCCACTTAAATGCAATTCGATGCTACAATTTGGAGGAAAAATTATAATGGTATACGTTAAATTACTAAGTTGAAATAGGGATTCAGAATGTGCTGTGTGCTTAGCTGGACAGGTTGTTATCATTGGTTATACAAGCATTACAATAAATCAATTTTAGTACCCAAGACATTGCCCGATCATGATTTGAAGGTCGTTATGAGGCGATGAATTAAAACTCTTCACCACTATTCACAGCTACAGGAAATTAATACTTTACCACCTAACTCACTTGCCTAACATGACAAAAATAAGAAACAAGGTAGCGTTATTGCGGGAAATCAATATAATGATTTATTCGTAACAGAGACAGGGATAATTATTTGTTTTTTTTTTCTCTCGCTCATTTTTTTTTTCAATATAACAAGCTGTCATGTAGTCAGTGAAATTAGCCAAAGTCTTTTACTCGTAGGTTTTTTCAGATATCTAGATTTAGAGACAAACATCCGGTTCATATTAAACACGAATTCGTTTCAATAACTGACTGTAGCAATTATAAATTCTCCCTACGAATGCAATAATGTCTCTGAATTAGGAATCACTGAATAGTTGTATAATTCATGTAGTTGACTATCACATCTTATCATTCGGTGCAGGTGACCGTTACATTCGGTTTGAATATTACAGGTTAATAAAACAATATCTGTAATAGTGGCCATTGATAAAGGCAATACAAAAAGGAAGTGGTGACAATCATGGAAACTTGAAACATGCTCCCTTTAACTGGAGAAGTCTGTTATTATAGTCCATAAGAATTCACTTCATTATGTTCTCAATGTTTCATTGAGTCGAGTATTTCATTGCTGCCATCTTTCAGGAAGCAAAATGTCCTGCAAAGAAGCACTATGCTATATGAGAGACTTTCAATGAAAGATGTTACCTATTAGAGACATACGTAGACCAGACACAATTGAGTTGTCTAAACTTGTTGAAGTATGCATCAGTGAGAAAACAATATTTCTTTCCCTGGAATCAAGTTCATCATCAAAACTAATGTGTTAAATATAGCAAACATATAAGAAGGGTTGTATGATTTTCCGATAATCACGCATATCCACAGGTATATTATGGGAGCTTGATGAAGAAATTAACTTCAAATATACCAAATTACGTTTTTAATTTGTTATTTGGTGGTATTTTAAATATATTCCAATGCATTACTGGTATGAATCATTTAAAGAAACGGCCGTATAATAATTTAAAAAAAAGATGAGCTTAGTGACACGGACGCTAGTTAATGTTGACATGTGTAAATCATTAAAGACAACGCACGGATAATAGCTTGAGATCAGAAAGGTTTAGTGTCACTGAAGAAGAAATTGTAAAACATCAAGTGCAGTACCATTGTGTTTCAGACGTTTTTCAACGCACGCGCACGAATCAATATAATATGATTACGATTTTCAATTATTATTACTGACCGATAAAGAAAATATGTTAATATAATAAAACAAATGATGCCACGGGTTCGAAAGACAAAAACAAATTACAATAGAACTAATAGAAAAGCAGAGCTAAGTGCTTCAATGCAGCTTTTAATCCTTGTTGCCAGCAAGTACTTCAGAAAGATTAATTCAGAATCGCAAAGACGTACACACATGCCAAGTAATAAGCATGAGCACGGATATAATATAAGTGTGTGTGTCTGTCTCTCTCTCTGCCTGTGTCTGTATATGTGTGTCAATGCAGGTATGCATATATATGTATGTGTGGGTGTGTGGGTGCACAGGGGATGTGTGAGTGTATGGGGAAAATGGGGGAAAGAGAGAGCGAGAGAGAGAGAGAAAGAGAGACGGGGAGAGAGAGACTAAAGGGATGGAAAGGGAGATAGAAAGGTAAAGGTATAATTTATAGAATAAAGGTAGCGAAATGACAGACATTGATTGGAATTGAGCGAAAGATTAAGTAGGGCGGTGGGAAATTGTGCGTGAGCATGAGTCTAATGCCTTCCTAGTATTTTTCAGTCATAAGTGAATACTTTAAAGTAAACGAAATGTTAATTGCCAACAAAGCAGTAATTGCACGGTTTTGTCTAAAGAAGAAGAAAAAAACAATATTAAATATCTGCAACCCAGGAGTTTTATAAGGAAGCACGTAGTGAAAAAAATGATAGACTCATGCAATTTTATTTACCACTGTTCTGATATGTCTATTTGCTTGTATACTTTCATATCTACTTCTATACATACATTTAGAGACAAATATATGTTAATATATAGATACTTCTTCGTATGCGAATATATATATATATATATATATATATATATATATATAATAGTTATCGCCAAGCCAACATGGCAGTCCCAAAATTAGGATGAAAGCTGCTCCGCATTGACAAGGTGCAACACCCTGAAACTAGTCTGCAGATGCCAAACCAGCAGGGGGACACTGCTGACCTCCCCTGTTCGAATGTTATAAAGGACACAGGT
>NC_068981.1:49007805-49010707 GCF_001194135.2 Octopus bimaculoides | reverse complement strand
CTTCGAGCAGATAGTCAGCAGCTCCGCCTGGTTAGGGCTTGGCTGCTCTGCATTGACAAGGGGCAACACCCTGAAACTAGTCTGCAGATGCCAAACCAGCAGGGGGACACTGCTGACCTCCCCTGTTCGAAGGTTATAAAGGACACAGGTTTCGTGTGTCACATAGCTAGCTAGAGGCGATGGCTTCTTGGAGCTAATTCACGGCAGCTTTCGTCCTAATTTTGGGACTGCCATGTTGGCTTGGCGATAACTATTAATTTCCAGTACCGCTGCCGTAGTCTCCTTTAGAGAGACTTAGAAATATTAATAACTCTATATATATATACATTGAGATAGATACACGTGTATATGTTTTATGTAGAAGTAGTAGTAGTAGTAGTAGTAGCAGCAGCAGCAGCAGTAGTAGCAGTAGCAGCAGCAGTAGTAGTAGTAGTAGTAGTAGTAGTAGTAGTAGTAGTAGTAGTAGTAGTAGAAGTAGTAGTAGCAGTAGTAGAAGTAGTAGTAGAAGTGCTAGTAGTAGTAGTAGTAGTAGTAGTAGTAGTAGTAGTAATAGTAGTAGTAGTAGCAGCAGCAGCAGCAGCAGCAGCAGCAGTAGTAGTAGTAGTAGTAGTAGTAGTAGTAGTAGTAGTAGTAGTAGTAGTAGTAGAGTAGTAGTTTGTAGTAGTAGTGTTTGAAAGAGAATGACAAGTATTAGACCTCACAAGTTGCTTTTAGATTATCTTATGAAGAAAGAAATTTGGAATTTTGTGGCATCAATTTCTTATTAAAACTACCGATATACAATTAAGTTAGTTCGCTTTGTGAAATGTCCACCTTTTCGGGTCGAAATTGCTAGTCATTGGAGACTTTATTTTAATGTTCCAGCGTGCACTGATCCGTACAAATACAAATGTGTCATTGCTACATGTTAACAGAGAATGTATGAAGCATCACTATCAACAACAGAAAGGGAAATGAAAACAACATAAATGAAAAAAAACATGTCAAATTAATACTACCACTGCACGTCTGCCAGCCAAAATGGCAATTACAGCATCAATAATAATTAACATGAAAATGACAACGAACACTAAATCTCTTACGAAAAACCGAAAGACAAAATTATTTGTTTACTACACCTGAAAACTTTACCTCAGCCACATCTACCACTGTTAATACTGTTAATGTTAGTGCAATACCAGCTCATTTTGAGGGGAATGATAATTCGATTAGATTCACTCAAGTAATTGATTAGTACTTATTTGCGTAACCTCGAAAAGATAAAAGGCAAACTCGACCTCAACGAAATTTGAACTCACAACGCAAAGACGGTCGAAAAGTCACTAAGAAGTTTGTTCTGGATTCTAACAATTCAACTAATTTGACACTTCTCCGCTATTCATAGCAACAGTAATACTCTTTTCTACTCTAGGCACCAGCCCCGAAATTATGATGGTGGGGCCAGTTGATTAGATCGACTCCAGTACGCAACTGGCACTTAATTTATCGAACTAGAAGGGATGAAAGGCGAAATCGACCTCGGTGGAATTTGAACTCAGAACGTAAAGAAGACGAAATACCGCTAAGCATTTCACCCGGCGTACTAACGATTCTGCCAGCTCGCCGCCCTATAACACCAGTAATGTTAATGAAGACAACATTATTAACAAATTCACAGTTACCAGATTCGACAGAAGAAAGTAATTACAGTTAAGCCACAAGTATTAAAAGATGCTAAAGGCATTATGCAGTATGAATGACACGTAGAATAAAACATTGGAGAATCCACCTGACAAGAACGAATCTGAAGAGCTTAACTTATAAAATAATTGGCTGAATAGCATCCTCACCACCAAAAAAAGAAAAGAAAAAGAACAAATGACAGAACACCAATCAAAAAGTTCTTTAGAGCGATCTGGAGCACAAAAACATGCTGCTGAAGGAAATATATGGGGCTATAGAGATGATTCATCTAACGGAACACGTAGAATTAATCCACAGAAAAGCAACCGAGTGATAAAGTGGTCCTCATACAAATTCACCTTGGTCGTCGATACACTTGCGAATCAAAAGTCTGTTCTTTGATATCGGCGGTTCTCTGAGAGAAAAGAAATTTAATATTCTGCATGCCCAGAGACTGCAGAAACAAAATTCGTCAAGCCAAGAGATGAAGGAAATGAACCAAAGAGATCAAGAGTGTATGGAATCCATATCGGACCTCATCAACATACATATATATATATATATGCCAAAAGCCAATGTCACGTTAATGTGTGACACCGAATATTTAAGGCTTTTAAAAATCGAGCGTTGTTCTTAATTTGTCAGCGAAGCGTGGATAACAGAAACCGAACCACCAAATCTTTCAGCAGTATGTCAGTTACCGTCTTAACTAGACCATAAGCTGTATTACGAACATACAAGTGTATGGTTAATCTGTCTAGAAAACGAGGTAGCTTCCTGGAAAAACAATAACTTGAGGCACGCAATCGAACGTCATTTAAAAACAAAGGAACAATACGTATCATGTCTTGGTGGTATTTATGAAAGATTACATTAGACAAGAAATAGAAAATATATATGTGTCAGATCTATTTTTTATTGATGAATTTCTTACATGCATTGATATAGACACAAAAAATGTAAATACATGCGCATGCGCATACACATGCACGATCACATGTATAAATAAATGTGTATATAAAAATATACTAAAAGAATCAATGGAATAAAATAGAATCAAGACTCATATACGCCCATAAATACTTATACATTTGCAAACACACGCGCTCACACACTTATATACATACATACATATACACATATATACGCATACAAACATATATACATATACATAGGTACAAACACACACATGCATACATACATATATATGTATATATATATATATATATATATATATATA
>NC_068981.1:49005043-49007450 GCF_001194135.2 Octopus bimaculoides | reverse complement strand
ATATATATATATATATATGTGTGTGTGTATATATATATACATAGAGAGAGAGAGATAGATATAGATAGATAGATAGATAGCTAGACAGATAGATAGATAGATAGATAGATAGATAGATGTGTGTGTAACTCTGACAGTAAGTATGAGAGAGAGAGCTGATAAGTTAGTGTGTGTGTGTGTGTGTGTGTCGTGTGTGTGTGTGTGTGTGCCGTGTGTGAGCGTGTGTGTGTGCGTGCGTGTGTGCGTGTGATTGTCCGGGCCATGCATTTGTTACATAAGCGCATGGAAATATTTCCTAACTGACGCTTGAATTGCAATGTGTATATATGTGTATATATGTGTCTGTTTTCTTTTCAGAGGTTGTTCCATTTTAAACTGAAATACAACTAACAAAAGCTTTTCCAATAAAATTATTAAACAAATCAAGAAAGCTGGGCATGCGTATTAAGAGCAGTCGTAAGAAATATATATCCAGTATCCATATAGCTGATCATAAATATATTCAATAAAATAAGATGGAAATCATTTCATACTAAATAATTAATAATAATGATATAATAATGATATAGACATATGTCTGTAGCAGCTGCTGCTTTGTGGACATTTCTATTGATGTTCTAGATAATTTCAATATTCACGACAACTACGACGACGTCGGTATTGATATGGCAGCAATGGTTAGGCGCATTTTTATAACGATGCTGCTGATAGAAATGATGACGAGAAGGACTTATATATGATATACGTGAAACATGTGTTTATACATGTGTATGTGTGTATGTGTATATATATATATATATATATATATATATATATATATATATATATATATATATATATATATATATGCATACACACTTAAACAAACATGCACACATGCGCGTGCACGCACACACATATACACACACAATCATATATAAATTGTGTCGGTTGTGGTTCTGCTTGTGGTTCTGAATACGATTGCGGGACGCGTTTGGTGAAGATATTGATAATAGTCGTATCGTGTTGACGTCGGCAACAGCAGCAACCACGACAATGAAGGCGACAACAACAACGTCAATGTTGTTCGAGAATATGTGGTCGTCGTCGACAACGACAACGACAGCGACGACGGCGACAACGGCGACAGTGACAGGAACGACGACCATGATGACGGTGACGAGATGGAGAAGAGGGAGGAAGTGGAGGAGGAAAGCAGTGATGATAATTATGTCGATGATAATAATCATGCGGATGTTGTTCAAACCTTCATGTTGATAATATCGATTTTACATACTGTTTTACGGGTGACGTAATGCATACAACTGAGATAAAGTAGGTAGGTTTTCAAAACATATAAATCCTAAAAGAAGGCCTAAACAGTTGCCGTGTATATGTGAGGAGAGAAAATCAACATAGATTTGACAGTAGCAGTCGTATTTCCAATGTAGTTTCAAGACACTTGCAGCAACTGCAATATGAGCGACAATACCAGTGTTGGAAGTTTTATTGCTATTTTCATAAATAATAAATTGTATGAATAGCTGCAGAACATCAGCCTACAATTTACTCAACATTTGCTACACACTAACTACAGCACACGTATATGAGCATCAATGTCAAATGTAATGACAAACACAGTCGCACACTCTTATGCATGGATGTGAGCAGACATGCACACAGACACTCAGACTCACGGACGCACACGATAACACATTCACAAACGTGCCTACATAGTCCGTCTCTTAATACACACGTACACACACACACACACACACACACGCACACACGTATATATATATATATATATATATATATATATTCACAGACATACACACAGACACACACACATATATATATAAACATATATGTACATACATAATTCTATTCTTATATGTGTATACATATATAGATATATATAAATATGTATGTATATATGTATATGAATATGTTAATGTATATATCGTTGTGTGAATGTGTGTACGTGTGAGCGAGGAGAGAGAGAGTGAAAGTGTGTGTCTGCGTTTTCGTGCGTGTGTCTGTGTGTGTGTGTGTTCATATATATTAAATAAATAACAACAGTAAAAAACAGTGTTTTATTGCAACCCATTGTAAAAGTGGTGAAAATGTATTAACGTGTATAATATTTTAGGGGCTGTAGTCATACAATTTCTTCGCTGCAGAAATATAATAACAGCAAACAAAGCAAGAACGAAGGAAATAAAACAACAAGTATATCAGCTACATCAACAGGAAAACACATCAAAGCATTTTCTATATAATGAAATTATTATGAATGTGATTACAGCTATATACATACAGACACACGTAAATGTACGCACATATATATGTATGTGTAAAACTATAGGTGTGTGTTTACTCGTACTCACAATCACACTGATATATACATACATACATACATATATAT
>NC_068981.1:49004063-49004635 GCF_001194135.2 Octopus bimaculoides | reverse complement strand
TATATATATATATATATATATATGTACATGTATAAATACGCTTACACACACACGCATATATATATACATACATACAATTATATGTGTGTGTGTGTGTTTGTATGTATATACATGTATGCATATACGCATCTATGTATATGAATATGTGTATATAACGTTACATTAGAGAAGTGTCATTATCAAAATCTAAGATACAAGAGAATATTCATTGGACTAATAATGCAATATTTGTAGCTATTTCATGTTTAAGCAGAATCGATTCAGTTGTTTCAGAAGTCTGGTGATAGGTAAGAATCTACAGAAATCCAGGTATTGAACGGTGGTACAGGACATTTTGTAAATGTATAGACGGCTGTTGAAAGTTTTTTTGTGAGGTCGTAGAAGGTATGAATCGCCGATACAATGAAATTATATCGAGATATATTAAAATGCTCTAAAGATTTGGCTGGAAATATTGTTGTCATATTTGTTCGAACATTTTTGAGTATCCCATGTTTAAGTGTGTACGAGTGTGTTTAGGTATATATCTCTTGTTTATATATATATATATATATATATATATATATATATAT
>NC_068981.1:49003422-49004053 GCF_001194135.2 Octopus bimaculoides | reverse complement strand
ATATATATATATATATATATATATACATATAAACATATATACATATATATTTTGCGTGTATGTGTGCGTCCCACTAATTGTCGTACTTTTCACATGACATGGCTGTGTGTGTAAGGATCACTATTTCTACGCTTGTGGACCTAACCAAACGTTTCGGCATATGTGACCACCAGAAGGTGGCACTTATCCAATGATAAGTAACTATGCAACCTGGGTGCGCGTATATATATATATATAAATATATATACACTCAAACACACACTCATATACACATTCCACAATAAACTCTGGGACCAATAAAAACGGCACACACACACACACACACACACCCATACCCACACACACGGACACAAACACACATATATACACACACATAGAGATGTGCACAGAACCAGTCCCAAAAACCAGTGAACCATGACAGACTGTCACAGACCAACCAAAAATAAAATAAAATCTTCTTTAACTCTTCTTCCCTCCCACCCCAGCTAGCCAGTCATACTGTCTCTTAAGACAGTAAAACATTCCTTCAATATACACAAGAGAAAAAGGCCAGGTCAGTTCCTTCTCAATTTTATTCGATTGTCAAAGAATATGTATGAGAATATGTATATGTATATGTATTTTTCCATAT
>NC_068981.1:49000667-49002889 GCF_001194135.2 Octopus bimaculoides | reverse complement strand
ATATATATGTATATATATATATACACATATATATATATATGCATATATACATATATATATATATATACAGGACGTCACCAAGTGTAAACAACATGAAGTACGACGAAAACAAACGAGTTGAATACGCAGAGAAGGAGAAACAGTAATGGAAAACAGGACAAGTAACACAAAGAACGACCCTTCACCAGTTGTCACCTGTCCTCATTTAAAGCATTCTGCGACAATATTAGTCTTCGAAGACGGTGGCTCTGATAACTTCCAAAATAAAACTTTGGATTTACGGAGTGTCAAATTTTGGAGTAAAAACAGGATAATGGAGATATAGAAGAGAAAAAGAAAAAGGGGGAAAACATAGAGAGAGACGAAGGGAAAACGGTCAATGGGAGAAAAAAGGTGGGTAATGAAGGATGGAGAGAGAAAGTATAGATTAGAGTAGCATGAAAAAGGTTAAGATAAACTTATTTGGAAATGGTAACGTCCTCTGCCCATATATGCACATATATATATATTATTTATATTCTAATTTGATTGAATGTCACGCATCCATTTCCAAGTAAGTTTATCTTAACCTTTTTGATGCGACACTGATCTGTACTGGTCTTTCTCCCATCCGTCTCTAACTCCCGTTTTCTCCCCTTCGCCTTTCTCTATCTTCTACCTCTCTCTCCCCCTCTTTCACTTTTCTCTCTCCCGTTGCGCACATGTGACCATCACCTATCTTTCTTTTCTTCACGTGACAACCTTTCTTTTCCTGTACGGACGTTCGAAGGACTGGACGTCTTATATCTTTTCACTTTTCAAAGAGAATATTTTTCCCAGCGTTCAATATTTTCCCTTGTTCTGGTCTAACGACCCTCCATGATTGTTTTCGTTCGGTTTCCATGTATGTCTCAACTTTTGGAAGTTATGGACGCAAGTCTTTTCGAATACTCATATTATCGTAAAATGCTCGAAATGAAGAGTAGATAGACGGCCGACAACTAATGAAGGGTCGTTCTTTGTGTTACTTGTCCTGTTTTCCGTATATTTTTCTCTCGTTGTTTGCGTATTCAACTCGTTTGTTTTCGTACTTCATGTTGTTTACAATTAGTTACGTCGGCTGACGTTGGTGACGCCGAGCGGCGTCCATGATATATTCACGAGGAACCGTTGACTCGATCACATTCAAAAATTGTCCGGTCTTTTCGTAACTGGGACGGGAAAGAGTCCTTGCCACCGTGGTAAATCTGCAGTCATCTCCCAATAGCCGTTCTACTTTTCATCGATCACAGGAAGTTTGTTCTTCTAGCTGGTTATACGACACAATATCTGACTCGTATAACCAGCTGGAATCGATGTTTCCTATGACTAAACAACAGCACCATCATCCCTTCCAGGACAGACACACTATGTTGGCAAACAGCCTTTATTTTAAAGAGCTCTTACTGATTATCTTTCTCAGAGAGATTTGGAAGTAATATTATTTCAATTTTATTGGATCAGGAAACTGTGTGTCACTTTGAAAACTATATATGTGTTTGTGTGTGTGTTCGCTGGAGAGAGCTATAACAGCACGGTGAGAGAGAAGGCTAGAGGGAGAGGGAGCGAGAGAATTTATGTGCTCAAGCGGAAAGAGTCATGACTAAGTTTTTTTTTCTCTCTCTCGTTGTAAGTTGCTAAGTCAATGTTCTTTTTTCCTCGCCTGGTGTATAATGTATATGAAAGTAAAGAGCATGCATATTTTTACATGTATTTTATTATTATGAGAATATCTGTGTTTGATTCTATCTTATTTTCATTAAGGCGCAACAGCACAGCTTAATCCAATACCTTAAAGTTCTTTTACTTTATTAAATTGCAAACTAGTTCATCTTAATTTATTTAGGAGTTGAAATTAATGGAGGTCTCTTCGTTTATTTTTTTTTAATACACTGGAAGTGAGCATTGCAAGAGATAAAGTGAGAAAATATTTCGTAGTTGTTAATGTTATTTCTCTCCTTATTTTTTTAAAATCTTCCTTTCTGGCGAAAGCCCCAGTGTATTTGCCGTGCGTTACGGACTTCCGTGCAGTCACATTTACATTTTCTCGATACAGGCCACCGCGTTCAATGATGTTATCTTTATCGGGTGGAAATTATGAATATCTAGCTGATTTTCTTCTGTTTCATCATTCATGATGAGAACCCTTCGCGTTTTATCTTGCCTTGACCCCTGGACATCTATATATATATATATATATATAT
>NC_068981.1:48996711-48999211 GCF_001194135.2 Octopus bimaculoides | reverse complement strand
ATATCCAGTATTTTCGTTTCAAGCAACGAAGTTCAGCACTACGAACTTGCCTCACCATACATTGATTGACAAGCTCTCTAACTGTTTTGGGTTGAACTTTGCTCGGTTCATCGCTTCGTGTTCCTTGCAAACCAAGCTGACCTACTCAAAATCTATAAAGCCAGGCAACATTCACATATCAGCGGAACAAGCTGCCACATACCTTTTATTCCTGAACGAGCTTGTTGTGGAAGCTATTCTGATTGATAATAATCTAAACGGACTGCGTAGCTGCTAGCAATGATTTCTCGGAATCGTGAATGAAGCAGCTGTTGCGAAACTGCCACGAAATAATGCTATGTAAGCAACATGTCCAGTATTCGCTATTAGGTGGACATTGATATTCTCGAGAATTCAAAGGGCTGTGTTTTACTGGCAAGATAACAACAGCAGGCAACAATTTGTTTTTTTTTTATTTGCCATTCTCATGTCCACATCATTAGCAAGCGTTGATTGAAGTAAAATGTACCGGCATGCAAAGCGTATGTGCTTGTATCAGTCCGTCTGGCATTTGTATGGTTCGTTTATATCCTGTATTCTGTTATGTGAGTTGTGCATGAAGTGCAGGTACTTTGCCATTTACAGGTACTTGTAGATGAACATATAAGGGATATTTATTCTCTTGTGTTTTACAAGCTCCGCTTCTGGAAAGGGCATTAGATAACATATGAATGTTCTCTTATATAGCATATGAACGTTCATCTGGGACTCTCATTTTTCTCTAAGAAATGGCTTTAATGGAAAATTTGGAACTCTTGTTTCTACTCATGTAATTGCTGCTAGTTTTATTTATCGTGTAAGAGTGACAGTTGTGTTCATGATGTTTGACTAGTCTTTGCTACTGATGATGTTGAGGATTTTTGTCTGTGTAAGATGCCAATTATCTGTTATTAAATATAATCATAAATATCTCAACCGCTCTTCTCAACATCGAATACAAAATCGGTTTCATAGCCATAACTTGACTGCTTTCAAAATCAGAATAGCCGCTAACAAATGATATTAGGTTTTCTGCTTATTTCTATAAATCAGCAATTTGGCTTTAAAATTATTTGCGCAAAGCATTCAGTTATCATCTCTTTCATTGTTGATCTAAAGTCATGACGTTCGTCCATTCGAGAACTTTTGTATACCTTTTCTTATATATATATATGTTGTTGTACTTGGGGATGGTCATATTGCCAGTTTAGCAATATGACCATCCCCAAGTACAACAACATCTGTTTCAACACACGATTTCACATCAAAAATCTGGCAAAACATATATATATATATATATATATATATGGACACACTTTTGCAAATCACGCTAAAACAATGGATAATATTTTTTTTTCTAACTGTAAATATATTTCCTAGCTAATCAAAATTTTTGAGGGAGGTATACTCTTCTGATTATTTCTAGGACAAAACTATGTATCCCTTGCCTGCGAACAAATAACATGACTTTATTCTCTAGATATAAGAATTGTTTGAATGGTTAATTCTAAATATCACAAAAATATCTACCCTTTCATTAGAGGAACGTTAATAATCACCGCTAATTTTAATTTTAATTCTCCAACCAGTCGAAAAATTTTCAAATAACTAAGAATGTTTTGCAAATTGCATTCAGCACATCATACCATAATGTATCTAATCAAACAGATGCTTCGATTGACTTTAGTTCTTTATCTTAACTCTTTTTTCTTTTAAACTTACGCAGTTTCGGTTAAAATTTGTTCGTAGACATTTTTTCCTTTGTGCACATTTTTATCAGTAGATCAAGCACACTTGACTTGGCTGCAGTGTACTGGTGATGTTAATGTCCAACGAAGCCTCTTGTTTGGAAAGAAATTATCATTCTTCCCTAAGCAAGTAATTAATCTTTAATAGATTACATTATATTTTCTTGAAGTTATTTAAGATTTCTGCTTCATTTTTATTTTCCTTCTGAAAAAGATTAACCGAAAATATCATACAATTCACCAAATAATGACTAGACAAAGGTTGTTGAAGTAGTATTGATCGCAGTATATTATTGTTCACTCATGTAACTAGTAAAAGAAGGATATAATAAAATTATAACAATAAGGTAGTTATTAATAAAAACAAAGAAAACTCAAACAAATAGACATCAGCAATGCAGTGCTGTTATTCGTAACATCATATGTAATACATTGAATGAATTTATTGCTGTTATTTTGCAAGTTAAAGATAGTAGACCCATTAAGAAGAGACAAGTTGAAAATTCATTTTAGTAACGTGGAAAATCTTAGTAGGTAATTCACGGTCAATTTGTTTAATGTGGTTATTTATTAAAAACGTCGCGTTGAGCTGGGATATTTACAATGTTGTCTTATTATTATATTTACAATGTTGTCTTATTATTATATTTACAATGTTGTCTTATTATTATATTTACAATGTTGTCTTATTATTATATTTACAATGTTGTCTTATTATTATATTTACAATGTTG
>NC_068981.1:48989014-48996233 GCF_001194135.2 Octopus bimaculoides | reverse complement strand
TGTTGTCTTATTATTATATTTACAATGTTGTCTTATTATTATATTTACAATGTTGTCTTATTATTATATTTACAATGTTGTCTTATTATTATATTTACAATGTTGTCTTATTATTATATTTACAATGTTGTCTTATTATTATATGGTGAACAAAGAAAGAGCTACGCTGCCATACGAAGGTGAATACTAAATGGAGAGATAACAAAATCATTTAATTGTCTTTCATTAAATTAATATATGTATGTTTCGCTGTTTTAAACTTTGAAACACACACACACACACACACACACACACATACACACACACATGCACGCAGGCACACGGAAATATACATAGAAATACGCACACACACACACACACACGCAGGCACAGGCACACACTGACACACATATGTACTGCTTAATTTGATTGAATCTCTGCTAATTTTATTTTGATTTAATCCACCTTCCTTATTTATTGGTTTGTCAGTAACTTTTTTTCGCGGCGTAATACCAATATGAATTTTAGCAATCATTATAATACGGGATGTTCACATTTACTCTTCCTCTCATTGCAGTTCTGGTCGCTTAGCAATGACCTTTACATAAAGAATAATAGCAAGTCATTCTGCTCATAGTTTCTTGTGCAACATTTTGTTTGACTTTTCCACATTACAAAAACATGCATATATACGAACCCATGTATTTTAATATATCATATTTCTTTCTCTCACAGATTTTATGTGCATTTTTCGCATATTTCTATTAAGTATCGCACTGTGTCTTAGTTTGGTTAAACCATATTCGCACATGCTCACACAAACACGTAAGATATACGTATGTATTTATGAATGTGCATTATTCATACACAGTAGCTAAATAGATGTACATGAATTAGCAAGGAGACCGAATATACGTGCACATACACATTCAAGCACGGAGAAACACATGCATTAAACGTTTGTGTGAGTGTGAATTGCTGAAAAAGCAATGATAAGTGCACATTTCTGTACGCATACTACAGGTACATTTCTCAACGTTTCATTTGCTTCTTTTTCTTTCATGGACTATATTTTACCTTCTAATGTTTCTGTGTCCAACTGAATTTGACTTTTGATCTTTCGTTTCTTATTAACACTCTAACTTGCAACAGTAATCTGCTCTATTTATCTACTCAATTCCTTCATTGTCCCTTCAATTCATTTGAAAATATAACCATGACTCTTATGTTGTCTCATAACATCACTCATTGCACTCAGTGTTAAACCATGGGTAAGTTAACTGTATTACTAGTATAGTTTCTAGATAATTTAAGTTTTTATCTGTTGCCACCATTTTTCTCCAAGCTTCAAGTGTGTGTACACACATAATTTTAAAATGAAAACTTTGCTTCGTATACATAAAACGAACTGAAAATTCAATAAAATTTAAGAGCATGGAGGCAATTGCATATAAATACATGTATGTATGTTTGTATGTATTTATACATATACGAAAACATGGCTAAAAACGGTAAGAAAATATATATAGTGTTTGCGTGTGTTTAACACATACACACATAATTATGATTATATGTATGTTTTATATATGCGCGTATATATGGAAATCTGTGCATATGCCCATGCGCAGTATATGTATAAAATGTGTACGTGTACATTAATCTAGATATTCGTGCGTGCATGTATGTACCTACATGTGATGAAATGCAAGTATCTGCGCGTTTATACGTGTACATGTGTATTTGCTCGTTTATATAAATAAATCTCATATATTTTGTGTAAATATATAGATGGAAAATATTTTGGATGGTTAGATCAATTTTGTGGTACATGATTGAAATGGGTCCGCGAACTGCCTTTGATCTATGATATACACACGCACGTAAATGCATTCGAACACAAAAATAAACACATTTTAAAAATTTATATTGAATCTGCGTATAGCATTAGAGGAAGATACATACAACAGAACATAGTTTTTTTTTCATCGTGGTTTATGGTAGAATTAGTCTGTTATTTAAGCTGTTAGATCCAATCTAGTGAACTCTCAAATGCAGCGTTATGAATCTGAATGTTCATCAGGAGAAATCAATGATTATATAAGCAGCCTACCACGTAACCGAACACGAAATCAATCACTATATATAAATGCATATGCATAGATCAGACTACATAGAGTTATACGTGTGTATGTACTTAGGTGTATTTATGCATGTATGCATGTAGATATATTTCCCGTGATTTAATGCGATGTGCGCAAGGAGGACAAATTTGTCTCTAACCACTACACTTATGTTAAATATATCATTTCTTGCGCTGTCTACATTTACAGTCATTAGTTTAAGCTAAAATTCATGTGTGTCAAATATTCCTAAAATCTTAATTATGTTTGCTGAAACATAAATTAATTTTTCAATAAATATATGAATATAAAATAATTACTAAATTACCAATAGTGGTCGATAAGACTATCTCAAAAGCCTCAAAGATGATGCAACACTGATATATCAGTCAGAAAAGAGTGAAAGATTCAAAGAATAAAAACAGGGATTCATATGTATTAATGTGCATATGTATTCTACGTGTGCTTAAAGAAGAAATTAACAAAAGGCTACTAGTTTAAGCAAAGGCCGACAGGTTATAAACGTTCGAAATCAGACTATTGTCTCCACGTGAATTAAGTCATGCATCTGTTATAACCATTAATCGCTGTGGCGTTAAATTCTTGAATTTGAATTCTAGACTTTCAATTCTAAATTATTCTACGTTGCTGAAGAAAAACTGCTATTTGTATCGTACCAGGCAACATCTGAGAAAACGACATTACTGGTATATACAAAATTGTACCAGAATTAGAGCATTCGTACATTGCTCACTGCCAAAGGACAAATAGAAACGTCTACTAGAAGCTTCAATTTTGCCGTCTGTGATAAGATCCCTTTTTTTTATTTTATATCAAAGCTTATTGGGTAACAATCTTTAAGTAAATGCATTTAAGAAATCCCATTATGATGAGGTCAGACTACCATTTATCGTATGTTGGTTTGTTTCAGGCTGTTTAATATCTCCATAAATCATATAACACTATAGAAAGAGTTAATCACATATAAGACAATAAATCTGCAATGTGCTTAAGGCAAAAGATTGAATTAATTATCCGTAAGAGAATATATTAAATTCTAAGACAAAGTAATTTGCTTGTTAAATTGCAAAATTCAACGACGTGAGAGCAACTGCTTCCCAATGGAAAACAGTTTTTATCAATAGCGCTGCAGCTTATGCTGCGTATCCCAGCAGTCAATCATATAGAAGCAATAAGTTGTATTAGGGCCTGGTATATAATGTCAAATAATTATAGATGTTAAACCTTTTTCTCCAACGTTACTGAAAACTATTTCTTGGATTTCATATTACAGGACATATATCAACAAGATATAATAAACGTGCGATACACAGTCTGGATCAGAGAAAAGTAAAATGGTCAAGTAAACGAACGGAAAACTTTCATGATGCTCTCTATATGTGTACGGAACTTTCATTCCAGTTTTGGTATCAATAGAGTGAAATTTCTATAGTTGGCTATATTTTTCACTCTATTGATAGTTGCACATATGTCTAACGTGGAGTTTTATAAAATTCTAACATTAATTTGAACATGATTTATGGTGTAATTATGTATGTGTGTGTGCAACCAATTTACAAATATAGAATATATCTATAGCAATTATGGTAGTATATAACGCACCGTTTATAATGTGGCACATGTCACGTTCAGTATTTTGTAGTAAAGTACGATCCACCAGGCGCACTACTGATTGAACAAGACATATTCTAACTACCACTTGAGTACAGGACTTTTAATAAAGAGATGTAATGTGTATGTTTATATAATCTGAAGCTTATAATTATATATTCATGACATTATTCCCAATATTTTTTTCCTTGATTTTAACCAATCAATTAATTATTAAGAGCTTTGTTTTTGTTATTTCATCGCTCGAAACCCACAAAATTAAATGTAATTGTATCTGTTTGTTTTGTTTTTACGATTTGGGAATTACAATGATGAGTTATTAATTACTCACGAGTTGAATAATTCCGTTAACTGCAGGTATGCAAATATTCACAAAGGTCAGTGCTTTAATTAACACGTAAAATATAATTTTCATTGCAAGCATTTATTTTAATGATAACATTATAATTAAGTAATAATTAATTTCTGAACAAATTGTAAAATCAAAATATATTAAAAAGCACCACCTAACAGAAAGTGAGCAACAATCTTTGTATTTTCTCTCATGGATGTCGAAACACACCCACTTGAATTTTCGCTTTGTACTAAACAGAAGAGCAAGAAATGTACATAATGATTTGTGTGTAGCATCGTATTGTTTCAAAAATATAACGCAAATATTTTTGCTACGTAGGTAGTCAAAGAAATCGACGTAACAATGAAATTCAAATCTTATATAGTTTATATTCCGAAACACCTAAAGTACTTTATTACAAATTCATAGGTGCATTTGTAATTAATCGTTAATCGAGTGCAAAGTGGTAAATATTTGAACTGTATTTCATTAATGATGATTCATGACTTCTTATATTATTTTATCATAAATTTTATTCACGAGTATATAGAAGCGAATATGGACACTGTCTCATTCGTTAAACCACACTCGAAAATAAACGGTTCGATTTCATACTTGACTGAAACGACAAGAATATTACATGTACCTGTATCAAACACAGCATCACTTATATTTAAAATTAATAAATTCAAACGATTTTTTTCACTTATCGATAAATTCAATGTGCTAGATGTCTCCCAAATTCAATACGATTTTTAAGCTTAATCAATTTCTCGCAGATATGCTTTCTGCTGAGTCACCTTACCTATAAATACTTCCAAACTGGATATCTATCACGATAAAGCCGTAGTTGATATTCTTACCACGCAGCTAATGTCAGCTTTTTGTCATCGGGAGCCAAGAAATAACCTTAGTCATAGAGAGGCTTCAAAGAAAATTTGCAAAATTAATTTAAATTTAGAATGTGCACGTGAGTGTGTTTTTGCTTGTGTACGCTCACATTGTTGCCTGTAGGAGTGTTTGTGCGTTTCTGATCTCTTTAATATTTCAGTCTTTTTGTTCAAAATCAGTTCCGTCACAGATCTGTTAGATTTTACTTGTCATCTCGTTAAGATTTATGGATGAGATTTCTTACGTGACGGATGAGGGAATGGACATTATAGACGTGTGCGTGTGTGCAACTGCGAGCACACGTGTGTATCTGTGTGTTTGTGTACACTTCCGCGTGTGCAGGTATGGATGTGTGTGAGCATGTATGCATGTGTGCTCAAGTGTGTGGCCTAGTGTCCGTGTTTGCGTGGTTAAGTCCATTCTGTGAGTGAGTGTATTTGTTCGTATGTGTGTGTGAATATGTGTGCTTACTTGAATGTGTGAATTTGTGTGCTTACTTGAATGTGTGAATTTGTGTGCGTACTTAAATATGTTCCAGTGTGTGTGCGTACGCATAGGCATGTCCATGTGGTGTACCCTGTCTTTTTAATAAGCGCCGGGTTGTATGTCTGCGTGTGTGCTTACTTGTGCGCATGTATGTGTTCCTGCGCAAGTATGCATATATGCGCGTGTGTGCCTGTACACTTTGTGCGTGTATGTGCTTATCTTTGCACGTGCGTGTGCGTGGGTGCATGTGTGCTAGTGTGGACTTGTGTTTCTGTCTATGCATGTGCTTGCTCGTGCCTCGATGTGTGCATCAACAATAAAAATATTGGGGGTGGGGCTGTGCATTTGCTTATTATTATTAGCGTTATGATCCTCCCAAGACGTAGCAAGATAAATCTTCACATGAATTCACATCAACAATATTGCCAATCAAATAATAAACTGTAAAAAATGATTTATTCCGCCGATTTGTTAATTCTGATATATAACATTTTAAAGTTATGATAATATTGTTTATTTTTAAGGAAAGACCAGTTGATGAACGTATAACAGCGCCCTAAACCAACATTAGCAAAAGGGGTGTTTACAAAACAGGACGGAAAAACAGCTGTGAGCGGAGAGTGGAAGAAATGACTTAAAAGTGAATAGCCTCTACAGGCGACTCGTGCTTTAACCATGTCTGTGTGTGTATGTGTGAGCGGGTGCGTGTGGGGAAAGAGAAAGAGAGGAGTGAGAGAGAGAGAGAGAGAGAGAGAGAGAGAGAGAGAGAGAGAGAGAGAGAGAGAGAGAGAGAGAGAGAGAATATATGAACTCATAGAATCTTGTGGCTATCAAAAAAATCTTCACATGTGGCATCGGCTATCATACCTCATAATAATCCAACACGGATGAGTATAATGCAGAGTCGTATGCAACTGAAATCCATGAAACCAAATCGATGAAATCATTTCATGGGGAATATATAAACCGCAAAAGGTCTGAAGGTATGGAAGGTAAATGGATTTATTTAACCAATTGATATCATTAAGATTGGTGAAGAAATGTAAAATAATTTATTATATAATGGAAATATTTTTACGTGATAAAGTTTGCAAAACAGCCATAATCTTAAGTATATCAAATGCTTAAATAACTACATTCATCTCTCCTGACACTTGACGTTTTATGATCTATACACACTCTCTCTCTCTCTCTCTCTCGCACATACACACACACACACATACACACACACACACACACACACACACACACACAAAAACACATACACACACACACACCTATAAATAATATAAAATACAGTGTATAAAATCACACGCCGTGTGTGTCCAAGAAATGATCGGATTCTGAGCACATGAACTATTGAACGTACTGGTTTGGAAATTGAATAAAACAGGTGCTCAAAGGCGTGTTATAAAATCCTGTCTAGACCTGCATTTCCAATGCACGAAAATACGAGTAACTAAAGTATTGTATTGTGTGCATTAAATGATATTTATATCTCACTGGATGGGGATAATTTTTGGCTGATGTTACGGTACAGCAAATTATATATATATAATTAAAATATAGAATAAAATATTTATAAGAATTTGTCAACTAGTTAGTGTGAAAAACCTCATAAAGGGAAATTTATTATTTATTCCCTTTAAATATATTTAATAATATTAAGGTCATTACTATAGATGGATAGATAGATAGATATATAGAGATATAGATAGATATATATATACATCATATATCATCATCATCATCATATATATATATATATATATATATA
>NC_068981.1:48987848-48988536 GCF_001194135.2 Octopus bimaculoides | reverse complement strand
TATATATATATATATATATATATATATATATCAGTTACTTAGCAACAAATAATAACTTTGAAAAAACTTCAACGTGCAACTGGCGGTATGCCGGAGAGATACAGTGTCGAGTTTATGAAAATGGCGTGTGCAGATAACCTCGATATATTTTCGTACTTGTTTGCAAATATTTATTCCTCTGAAAATAACCTGGAAATATAACATAGACATAAACATTGATAGAGCCAAGAGCGTCTGTTATATGGTGTAGTATAGTAGATATGCTTCAAACGACTGAGTTACGAACGGTAACAATGAACAGCATGAATAACACGAGGGGCAAAATTAAACAAATTAAACGCCGTTAGCTATAAAGATGACAGGGAAAAATAACATTTTGTTCAAATTCTGGACAAGAATATCAACATGAATAAAGGGACAAACAAAATGAGTATTACACAATATACAAACACATACTCAAACACAGTGGTACAATTACACAAGCACACGCGTTCACACACATACACATACATACATAACAGAGATGGATGAGAGAAACGAGATGGTAGACAGACAGACAGGCAGACAGATAGATGGGTAGATGGATAAATAGATGGATAGATACATGGATATAGATATAAATAGATAATAGAGAGAGAGAGAGAGAGAGAGAGAGAGAGAGAGAGAGAGAGAGAGAGAGAGAGAGAGA
>NC_068981.1:48984489-48987751 GCF_001194135.2 Octopus bimaculoides | reverse complement strand
ATATCTGCTGCCAGTGCATTTGGCTGAGTCGGATGAATGCAGCATTCTTGATACTACATTGAGATGATATTTATTTAAACTTCGGTTACACAAAATAGCAAGCATTGTGAATCGTTCACAATACACATCAGCTTTTGGTATGAAAATAGATTTGATTGTTGGAAAACATGGAAAATATAGCATAATAACTTGTTTACGTCATCCTATACTGAATATGTTATTACGTTATTTTATTTTCATTTCATTTGTTTTAGTAAAAATTCATGAATAGTGTTTGTTGGTTGTCTGAGTAGTCGTTCCCCATCCTACCAGTAATGAATACGGCATTATGGTCAAATATATATCTGAGAATGAGTGACATTCCGATAGTTTGTCATGTAATATAACAAGGAGGTTGCGTTCACTTTCTTTCTGAATAATTTTGAGAAAGACATTAAGCACAAAACTTGCAGAGGATATTACGTGATATTATATGAGAAAAAACATATCTCATTAAGTTTACAATATATATTGCATTTCCGGAAACCGTAAAGAAAATTGGAAGTTTTATAAGAAGATACTCGTATTAATACACCGTGACTTGCGTGTAAAAGCACTATTAGTGGTGGTTTCTCAAATCAAGACCAGACCAGTAATATTTAAAAGTTAGTGGGAAGGATGTATAATTATTTCGATCGATCCCCAGTTCAGGCTTTCCCAACACAACACAATATTACACAAAGCATAAGTTTACTACAGGATATAAAGCTATATAGTCAAATAACACAATTTATTCTATGAAGGTCAAGTAATGTTTCGGCTCTCTAGTGTGCATTTATATAAGTCGAAAGTGAATTTTAAAATAAAGTCACAATGTATTCCGACGGAGTACAAAAGACTGAATGCACATAGATATACAGACACACACATACACACACACGCGCACAAGCGCATGCATAGACGCAGCCAATCACTCACGCAAATTTCGTTTCATGATTTATCGAAGTGTGTAGAAAATATTAAAAAAAATATTAGCATTCTGTATACGTGAGGTTTGATGTGAAGTGTATGTGTGTATATGTGTGCGCGTGCACCTTCGTGTATTTATGTGGGCATGTGCCTTTGTGGATGTATTAGAAGAGTAATGAAGTTAGTGGAGCTGACAAAGGAAAAGCCGAGACGGATTATCAGAACAGGATTCAAATATGCATAAGTACGCAAGTGGTTATATACATAAAGATAAATTACTACGTACACGCACACAAACACACATACACACACACACACACACACACACACACACAGAAATACACATATGCATGTCTGTGTGTATGTATATATATGCATATATACACACACACACACACACACACACAGACACACACACACACACACACACACCCACACACATACACACACACATATATATATATATATATATGTATATATAAATATTCTTGTATTCATCGTTTTCTTTTTCTTTCGCGTGTTTCAGTCGTTTGACTGCAGACATGGTGCAGCACCCCTTTGAAATGTTTTTATTCGAATGAATCGACCTCAAAACTTATCTCATTTCAATTCTGCTATTAATTCTATCGGTCTCTTTTTGTCGAACACCTAAGATATTGGGACACAATCACACCAACACTGGTTTTCATGTGGTGACGTTGGGGGGGGGGGCGAACAGAGACAAAAAGGCACACACACATAGATGTATACATATATAAACACAAAAAGCTTCTTTCAGTTTCCGTCTACCAAATACATTCAAAAGGCTTTGGTCGGCCCAAGGCTATAGTAGAAGACTCATGACCTTGGTGCCACTCAGTGGAACTGAACCCGGAGCTATGTGGTTAGGAAGAAAGCATCTTACCACATAGCCTCCCTTGTGTCTATGTATATATATATATATAAATATATATACTTTATTTAAAAGCAGCAATATAACAAAAAGTGCTTACTCCGGTATATATATATATATATATATATGTGTGTGTGTGTGTGTGTGTGTGTGTGTGTGTGTGTGTGTGTGTGTATGTGCGTGTGTGTGTGTGCGTGTTTTATGTATGCATATATACCGTCCGAAGATCGATATGATTTATCTCCTACAGTCATAAGTAAAACTCGTCTTCGCATTGAGTACAATGCTAATATCCCAGTCTCTCATTCCATAATCTGTCTGTCACTCTGTGTCTCACATACATGCTCAATCTATCTTACACACACTCCCTCCCACATTATGTGTGTGTGTATTTGTGTATGTGTCAGGGTGTGTGTTCATGTAGGCATGAATGCATGAATATGTGTTCGTACATGTGTTTATATGTATGTAGGTTTAGATTTACAAACAGCAGAAAATATTGCTTCATTCATTTTATAGATTGTATTTATGTGTTGTAATTTGCCTGTTTATGCTCTTTTGCCTCATCTTTAGCCAGAAATTGGTCGTTGTGCCTGCGGACTGAGTCTCGTAATTTATTTACTTGCAGTTTTTATAGTTTGTTTAAACAATCCTGACCATGGTCATATCAAAGTACTGATTTAAGTAGCAATTGACATATGAACTTAACGACGTATTTGTTGCATGTACTGATTTTCATAACTTTACCTGGTCTGCATTCATTGTTGATGTATCATCATTTCGATCGAGCTCGTATCTGCTGTCTATAACACCTTAAATATAGATCATTTCTGATATTTCAAAGTAATCCATAAGAAAATATTTTGCGATTTCAGCTACAACATCATTTCTATGTTGTTAGATGTCAAATATTTCGAGAAGAAAGTCTTGATTCAAATATCTTAAGAAAGGAATTTTATACTTCCTAATTCTGACTCGCTATATTTCATTTACGTCACAATTCGACATCACTTTCCATAACATTCTACGCAAATAAACCAATAAATTTGTCGTAGTGCATTAGAAATGAAAGATAAGCTGCCAATATGACATTTATAGCTGAATGTTGAACACCTAACGATATAACTACAATCATGTCGAAATAACTGAAACATTCAAACAATTCAAATAAATGGACCCATAAAAATTTGTTTACGTGAAACATATTTAAATATACAAACGTATGCATATGCACATATAAACGCGCGCGAAAGCACACTAGTATGTCAAATCGCACATAAACTTCAATGTATGAGAATACATAACGTGTGTATATCTATCTATCTATCTATCTATCTATCTATCTATCTATCTATCTATATCTATCTATCTATCTATCTACCTATATATGTATATATATATATATATATATATACACACACA
>NC_068981.1:48982361-48984343 GCF_001194135.2 Octopus bimaculoides | reverse complement strand
ATATATATATATATATATATATATATATATATATATATATATACATATATATATATATATAACATACACATTCACATAATTAGATACGTGTGTGTGTCTGTGTTGTGTATATATATGTGCGTGTGTGCATATGTACGTCAGCTGAAACATTCATACGCTGACGAAGTTACTCTCACGTTATGTCACTAATTTTCGTTTATTTTCCCATTGTGGTCAATGCACTTCTTCAATCGGAGTCAGAGTGCTTGGATCCCATTGTCGAACAGGATTTCATCCTGTTCCTTCAAAGTGTTATCAACATTAGATATGACGCCCATCCTCACTGCAATACTCATTTGAAGCTAAGTGTTTTTTTGTTTTTTTTCGTGTTGTGTAATAAATGATAATAAAATTGAACTAATCAGGAGTCTGATTAGCCAGTACAATGGCATATTCAAGCACATAGCCACTGAAACCAAATACTTGTGCACTGGAGAATTGTTTTGATGAAACAAGACTCCTTTCCTCAGTTTTCCTGACGCATGGTCCTGGTAGCCTTTCCTAACTGCCAAAACAAGTTGACACAGTCCTCTCCATTGATTGTGTGACCATTTTGAAGATTCTCAGTAGACATAATGCTTTTTGCCTCCCCCAAAATTAAGATCATGTCCTTCCTACAGATGAAACCACCTTGGTTATATAGGAACAGGTTAGGAGAGTTTTTTATACTGCATGGATTGTATCTGTCACTCTGACTAAAAGTGATTAACCCAACACTCATCCTGGTTTAGCACTCATTCAAAGAAACCAACTAGATTTGCCTGAAATAATGGTATATTTTCTATTTATGTGACATGCCAAATGTTTCTCCATTTTCAAGAGATATCGCTAATAGTTACATTTGAAGTCTTCTTTGAACAGTCAGATGTCAGCTTACCCAGAAAGAAACAATGAAGTTATTAATAAGTGTTAATATTAGTGTCACAGCTGTGGTATCATTCTTTCATATTCAGGTATCAAGTTTTCAACTCACCATCGTGAATATATACGTACATGCATGCGAACTCACACACACACACACACACACACATACACACACACACATTTATTATCCGGGCGGATACTGTGGTATCTCTTTGTTATGTTACAGATTGCGGCTAAACCTAAAACAGAGTGAAATAAATTTTGAGGATGTGCCAATCTACATATTCTCTATCGTTACAACTATAATATGGAGAGTGATACATCCTGAAAATTTATTTTCTTTTATTTTAGTTTTAGCAGCAACCTGGAACATAACTGAGAGCTACCACCGTATCTGCCCAGATGATATATACCTATAAACTCTCTCTATATATCTCTCTCTGTATCTCTCTCTCTCTGTATCTCTCTCTCTCTCTCTCACACACACACATATATGTATAGGTACGCGTTCATAGTTCTTAGATGTTCATTTAGAGATTTATTGTTTCCCACATATATGTGTTTGTATATGTGCTCTTATTTAAATATTCATTAATAGATTATATACATACATATATAATTTTAACTTAACAGACACGCTGTCGGTAATGGCAGTGAGTGTATTAGCTGATGAAATGAACGGGGACAACTTACGTGAGCAAGAAATTGTGTACTACACAGGCATGCGTATCCATATCGTACTTCCCATTCAGATTCAGCGCGTGACATTATGATAATAGAAATCTGGCACTTTCGATCACAGCTATGACGCATTTTTTTCAGATGAATGGAGAGGATCAACGTGAAGAAAAGTGTCTTGCTCAAGGTCACAACACACCGCCAGGAAGCGAACTCATGAGCTTATGATTTTATGCCGAATACTAATATATATATATGTGTGTGTGTGTGTGTGTGTGTGTGTGTGTGTGTGTGTCTGTGTGTGTGTGTGTGTGTGTATGGTTACGTGTTACACACATACACAATATATATTTATATACTAAATACATACGTATATTTATATGCATATAACTATGAAAGTA
>NC_068981.1:48980672-48982351 GCF_001194135.2 Octopus bimaculoides | reverse complement strand
TGAAAGTATAGAAACATGTACATGCATGCATACATATATATATACATATATATATATATATATATATATATATATATATATATGTGTGTGTGTATGTGTGTGTGTGTGTGTGTGTGTGTATGTGTGTGTGTTTGTGTGTGTGTGTGTGTGTGTGTGTGTGGGTGCATTCATGGATACTGACGTAGAGATACTGACACACATTAATGCGTATATTGATAGGTGAAACAGCAAATACATCCAATAACACAAGATACATAACCACACAAGTAGAGAATAACACAGAAATATTGTATTAGGTTAATACTGAATGAACAGATTATAGTTTTTTTTTTGTTTTGTTTTTTTTTGTAGTTTGGACCTTATTTGCTTCGTAGGTGAGATAGAGCGGGACAGAGTAACAGAAGGAGAGGAAAAGAAAGATGAAAAATATTCAAACAAAGGTAATTTTTGTGCATATAGGAGAAGTCCATGTTTCCAGCAAGAAGGTAGTGGGAAAGGAAACATGGAGTTTTAACATCGTAGAGTTTATGAAGTGAGGAAATATTGATTACATGAGCTTATATTCTCATAAATCTCCGTGTATACCTGCATATTTTGTGTAGATGCTGACATGCAAATGTTATACCTGTGTTGAGTTTGTGTTTTGGTATATTGCTTTTCTTTCTTCTATTTCGGGTAGTAAATTTATGCGCCATACAAATGAACAATCGTGCTTATCTGAACGTTTGTGTTACTCGAACGTGTGTATGTGGCTGTATCTTTTGACATTAGAAGGTGTATGTGCATGTATACGTCTACTGATTGCATGTTTTTATGTCTGCTCAATGCGTATGTAAACATGCGTACTTACACCTTTTTCTAATGAAGAATAAAACCAGATTTTGAGACATTTTCTTCTTTGATTGAAGATATCCCACACCAATGTGCAAGAATAGATATATATTACCAGCACTTGTAGACGCGCATTTCGATAGCGACTAATTACATACAAAAATCAAAAACTGCATTTACAATTCATTTTGTCGTAGTGTGAAGGGATTTGGTAACCGGAATAGACAGAAATTGAGAAAATACTCTCGCGTGTTGGTATGAGTGTATGCGCGTCTATGTGTGTCTTTCTGCTTGTGTTTGTCCCCCAAAACTGGTTTACAACCTACGTTGGATTATTTGCATTCCTGGAAATTAGTGTTTCCGTAAAAGATCTAGATATAATAACTAACAGGTTTAATAATAAGAGCGGTCCTTTTGTCTGACAAAAGCCTTCAAGATTGTTCCCTAGTATACCTGCAGTCCAATATCTAAAGCAAGTAAAAAGAGATAAAAATTGGGGGTTAACTTTTAATAACCATATCTTAGTCCTTAGTGACATTTTGCTTTAGAATCACTGTCTTATATACGTTTAGTCTACGTAGCGTTGTAGTGGGCTACAGTAGTTAAACTTTCAGGGATTCTGTTGAAAAGAAATCTTTTGAATTGAGTGAGAAGCTTTTCATTAACATTTTGGCCAGCTGTGTGTGTGCACGTGCGTGTGTTTTAGGAATATATTTTCAAAAACACTTAGTGGTTAATTGTTTTTGTAAGGATCGTTATTCAGAGAATTAGGATGGAATTATTTACCATTTGTTTTGTTGTGTGTTTTGTGTATGTGTGTGTCTGTGTGTCTGTGTGTGTATGTAGGT
>NC_068981.1:48975538-48976504 GCF_001194135.2 Octopus bimaculoides | reverse complement strand
TATATATATATATATTCATGCATGTATGCACGCACACGTTTCAAAATAACAACAGATCATGTAATAATGAGATGACTCCATACTCGAATGAAGTCAAATATATAAAATTATGTTTCCTTCCGTTTAAATTTCACGAATTGTCTTATTCAACTGGTTGAGAATATGCAAACAACACACGCCCGCAAGCACACATTCCAATAAATATATATGTATCTGTGAATATATAGATATATATGATCGTCACTAAATGTGGGTAGGGTGTTAGAAACATCTACATTGCTAGAAATAAGAACTAAAATGCATTAATAGTATAGTCAAAGCACATAATTTAATATATGTATACTGACGGGGACTATAATCGTCCGATCAATCTCGCACGGTATTTTCGAACGATTACAATCCCCGTCAGTATGTATGTATGCAATTATGAGCTTTGACTACAGTATTAGAGCATTTTAGCTCTTAATTCTAGCAATATAGGTGTTTCTAACATCCTAGTCACATTTAGTTACGATTATTGTTTTCCTTTTTGGGGTATCATTACAAACTGCAGTCTACATTAAGTTTATGTATGCATATTAGCGATTCGACAAATAATCCATAGATTTCTATGATGAAAACATATATACTGATAAAGAAGTATGTCCGGAGTCTGCCAAAGTCTAGCCAGTCCTGACTGATGAAGCAAATGAAATTGCCGAAACTGACTCTCATTATAAGGATTTTTCGAACAGTGTTTTCGGACGATTACAATCCCAGTCAGTATATATGTAAACAATTATTTCTAGCAACATAGGGGTTTTTAACAGCCTAGTCATATTTGTGACGATTATAGTTTTCCTTTTAGATGAAACATTGGAATCTTCAGTCTACATTAATCTATCTATCTACCTATCTATATCTTTCTCTCTACCTTTATGTATGTATGAGTGTATGTATGTATGTATGTATGTATGTATGTATGTA
>NC_068981.1:48973946-48975528 GCF_001194135.2 Octopus bimaculoides | reverse complement strand
ATATAGATATATAGATATATATATATAGGTAGGCGGTAGAGCGTATGAATGTGTGTATAGTCGTGCTTCTATGATTACCAGCTACTGTGCATATAGAGTTGTACATTGAAGTGACTTTCTCTTTCCCTGAGTATAGATTTTGTGCAAAGATTTTTTAGATAGGCAGTAAAATTATTTCTTCCGATATTTGTATAAATTAATGAAACATGTAAAAATGAAGCCAGTTAATCTGCATATCAAAAGTATAAATTACTTGTCACATGAGACGAGGAGTGATATTTAGATGCTTCAATGACTGTTCGTGTTACTGACGTTATTAGAGGAAAGACATTTACACGTTCCGACGCCTAATGCACAGCTGTTGACCTCGTGTATGTGTGTATGTATATAAATATGTATGCAATTCTGTATTTATATATGTAATTATTTTTAGATATATATAATGATATATACATAAATGACAAAGAAAGTGTTTTAGGTAATTTTATTTAGCGACAAGAAAATTTAAATACCATAAGAAATTGTTTCCTAACCTGACTTGTAAATAATTCATATTATTGCATTCAATCATAAATAAATTACTTTACTTACATGCCTGCATGAATGCAAAATGCCCCACCCCAAAAAAAAAAATCGAAACTAATGCAGAATCTAAACTATATATATATAGGGAGAATATACAAAAAAGAAAACAACAGACGAAGACAGGTGGTTCAGAAAACAAACAGATGTATTAGTGTAACGCTCGGGAATTGAAAATGTCCTTAACATTTCGAGACTACGCTCTTCCACAGAAAGGAACACATATAGAAACATGGAGAGAAATAAGGAGGGCAAAAAATGTGTATATATATATATATATATATAGGGAGCGCGAAAATCATTAGCGAACAACTAACACTCCTATTTGGAGATAAAATTACACTCATCACTGAAACAACAGACCAACTGCCGACCATGGTGACAGAACTGAACGCTGAAAGCTTACCAGTATGTTGTACCAGAGAAAAGCAAATTTATGCAGCCGGATGACGTAGCACAAGGCCGAATAGAGGTGGGCACGATGTAGACAAATGATTAAGACTAATTAGGGTATATATCGACATAAAACACACAAACCTAAGTGGACACGTCACATCGCACAGTTTAGGAAACTTTTTGAAAGGATCCACATTTCTTACAGTTGTATGCGGAAGAAAATGATGTTTTGGGAAGATAAAATAGATGGTATAAGTTTTAAAATTGAAAGACGAATAATATTAATATCTGAGTGATGTTGCTAAACACCAATAATGCAAAGCAGTGAAGCAGAATTTTATGTTTTGATGAGCATATGAATATTACAGTCTTGAACGATGGACTGCAAATATACATTACGAATATATGTAATATCTATTAATACCTAGGTCGCGTGACATCTGGAAAATTCCGTGACTATTTACCCCGACAGCCGCTGTTGACCTAATGACAGTTAAAATTTAAGCAGGCTTTACTATCATTACTGACATCTCAATTGGACAGTGTATACATGAGTATGAAATTCATAAGGAAATATATATGCATACACACACACACACACACA
>NC_068981.1:48972828-48973714 GCF_001194135.2 Octopus bimaculoides | reverse complement strand
ATATATATATATATATATATATATATACATATGTATACATACATACATATATACATGGATGCGTTCGTACGTACATACATACATATCCAGTAGTTGTAGTTATTTCAATTATCCATTAACTTTTGTAGTAATTGGGATAGCAAGAGGAAATTTACTTTTGCTCCACAAACATGGAGCTATGCTGTGAGTGTTTCTGTGTATGTCTGGTGTCTGTGTGGATGTGTGTGTGTGCGTGCGTGCGTGTGTGCAAGCGTACGCGCGCCTGTGTTTCAAATGCGAAGAGCAGTCACAAATACATTGCTAAAATCAGGAACACTCACTGTGAAAACTGAACGGATATTTATCATCCATTATACCAAATATATACTTGTGCACGTTCAAATATTACTAGATTCACAGGCATGTACCAATTAAAATGAGTTATCCATGTGAATGGCAGATATATACACGCGTATTTCCATATATTTTATCGCTAACACTCATATAAATAGATATTAGCTTATTTTGGAAATGTTAATAATGCTGACATTGCTTAACGTGAATATGTAATAGGTGTTCCTCTATTATTCGTACATATAAACCAACATACAGGTAAGCAGTTCCAGAATGTGCAACATAATTTCCTAAAAACGTTCACTAGTTATCTCTTAACGAATGGCGAGAACATATTAAATAATGCAGCTGACCACACTTCGCTTGTAATAGAGTCGTTACCGTAATGATTTATAGAGATTTAACATTGGCTTAATTAATCAGCTCCCATTTCAGAAAAATAAAGCAACACACATATACACATAGGTAGGGAAACAGTCACAGACACATACATATAAATATATATATGTAAATACACACGCATATATGTATATATATATATATATATATATAT
>NC_068981.1:48963683-48972248 GCF_001194135.2 Octopus bimaculoides | reverse complement strand
ATATATTACCAAATATAACTAGGGTTTTAGGAAACACCTACATTGCTAGAAATAAGAGCTAAACGGTCTAATGTGTAGTGGACGCTCATGAATGAAAGCATATAGATCATAGGTTCTCAAAGTGGACGTTGAGGTGGTCCAGGTGGGCGCTGGTGTTTAAGGGAGTGGTGCGGCGGGTGGGGGGCATAGGAAAAGGGGGCACTGGAAGGAAGGCAGTGGATGTCGGGACGCTATGAATTTATAATATTATTATAGCATTGTATACAAATAATTTGTATAATATAATATAATATTATATTAAATATCAAATGATTCATAGTATACATAAATTCGTATAATAAAAAATAATTATTTATACATAAATGTAGTGGTGGGGGTCCTGGGGGTTTTATGTGGCCATGAGTTGGGCGGTGACCCAAAAAGTATGAGGCCCCAAAACTTTGAGATCCCCTGATATAGACTAACAGAGAATATAATCGTTTAAAAAGTGTCTAATATTTAGAGATATTTTAATTCTCCTTTTTGCTGAAACATTGCGAACTGTTGCTTATAGTAATCTTTTATATACACATTAACGAATCACTAAATCATCGAATTATTTGGCTGACGAAAACAAATGTAAATGGCGAAGCGAGTCCGCGAAGAACCGAATGGCCGAGCTGTCTTAACTGATGTCGTAACAGAAATTGCCGAAACTGACGCGTCAGTATTAAGAATTCTTGATCGGCACATTTGAGTCAATTATTGTCCCTGTTAGTGAATATGTTTTCATTCATGTGCATTAAAGTGTTTATCTCTTATACGTAGCAATGTAGGCGTTTTCTGATACCCTAGTCACATTTAGTGACATTTACAATTCGCTTTTTTGGTGAAAGATTTCAAACTGCTGTTAATATATATATATATATATATATATATATATATATATATATATATAAGCACACAAATATACATCTCAAATGAAACCAGTATGCAACTTGAATGACGTAAAGCATGCGCCTTTATTTAATGAATGCAGATAAATATACAGAGAAGGGGGGAGAAGTGAGGCAGATTTATGTGTCGATAATGTTAGTAGCTTCTTAGACTCGATGATAGTATCTACACGTACTTCCCGAAGTCTGATTCACTATCACGTACTTACTGTTAGAATTTCACTGAACCTCGCTTTATGTCGGGTTATAACATCAGCCTTGTGCCGATATGAATTAAATGGAAATGCGAATAATAAGAGGATTCTATTGGATTTCCAGTGTCTGTTCTTGGGTTGTAGGTGTAGGCCTTCCTTCAATTGAACAGCAGTATTTTGGGTAGTTTTAGAAAATATCTTGTTCTACTTATCAGAATAAATCATATAAATTATGTTTTCTGTTTCTCCAATATCACAATTACATTTTGATGTCTCTGAACATTTTATAACTACTGCTTTCCTATCCATAAGATATTATAGAAATTATGCAGCAATTGCCTCTGAAGATAAAATTTAATCATATTTATTTAAAATTGGTTTTGTTTTTATTTCGGTTTATCTTTTAGACCGCAAAGTAAGATCGAGGAATGTCCTTATTTTTTTATTCAGAGTACAAATAAATGTCACCTCTAGTGTAAATCCCGCATAAGTGCATACAGGAACTGTGGTTACTCGTACAATCTTCACTGGCAACACTGTTGTCAGGTAGTATATGCAGCCTGGCAGTAACTTAAATACATTTCGATAAGACATTTGATATAAGGCTTCTTCAAAAAATAGGTATGCTCGGAAAAAAAAAACCTATTTTGATATGGCATGAGACTGGCTTCCTTTTTAATACGTAATCAAAAGCTGAGACGACATTTATTGCAACATAGTATAAGGTGTTTTAATTTCCTTAGTGGAGAGAAATTATTCTGTACTTCCTATCGTAAATATAATTTTGCTTATTGTCTATTCCATCGCACATCACACAAATGTTCAAGTCTACAAAAACAGAGAGTGTATTGCTAAATCGGTTATATATTTTAAATATATATCGATTAGTTGGATGATGCGATGCAGAGAATGTTTGTAATTACACACACACACAGACACATACACTCTCTCTCTCTCTCACACACACACACACACACATATATATATATATATATATATATATGTATTGTATGCAGGTTTATGTTTTAAAATTTCTGTTTTTTCTTAGTTTTCTCTTAATCAGTACGTTGTTACTTTGCCTTTCTGTCTCCCTTATGTTTTCCCCTTTTTCAATCATGCCCGATTACAACTTTTTCCTCCTCCACCTTTACCACCGTCTAAATAGACACTTTTCAAACGTTCTTTCCGCTGCTTTCAACCTTCTATTAATCTTTCCCTTCTAATTTTCAAACAAACAAGGTTCTCTAACCACGTTTCATTTTTCAGTCGCAGCCTTCATCATCATCCCGAAAGGTTTCTTCCCCCATTTCCACCCCCTTTCACTCTTCTTCTACCATCTTACCCATACTGCGTACTACATCCTATCGCCTTGTGCGTGCACCATTCGTTCCCATCCTTCCAAAATCCACACTTCTACCGCCTACTCCCTCTTGGTTATTCCATCATTTCCTCCTCTCTTTCACCTTCCTATGCACACTCTACTCTACGCTACATAATCCATTTGAATCATATCTTCCCTGAATTTCTCACTCGCACTAAACTATGTAAAAACTTCTCACTCTTCCATTCCGTCACACCGGACGGCACTACCCCATCCCGATACGCTTCCACCTCATTCTGACCCCAACACTTCGGTCACTTCAACACCCCACAGACAATCTTCTCTCCCTTCGCAGCCTTCTACTACACCCACCACCACTCCCACATCTAGGCAAATTCACGCCTACCCACTTCAGTCTGTTGTTATCATTCCTCCTGATCTTTCTCTCTCTAGGCGGAGCGCTCTCTTCTCAGTAGGAGTCTGCGCTTCATCCCCCTCCATCGAGTATTGAATTTTAATCCCGTGTTGATATTCACAGCCTTGTGGGCCGTGTTAGGCTACATGCACTATTCCATAACACTCCACCTGCATCTAAGAAAGAGGACTGCTTCCTCGACTTGCGACGCCGACCATACCACTGGACGCCAGCTCCTGGCCCGTTCCAATCAGTTGATCATTTTGCGGGTATCTGTCAACGTGTTGCATACCGGTTTAACTTTCGCAGGCGTTCCAGACATCTGAACATCTCCCCAGACAAATACTCTGGCCTTCAATGTCTCCGACGCCGCAAATACATTATCATAAAACAAGCCGACAAAAATGGAGCCGTGGTGGTGTGACGCGGACCTCTACAAGGCTGAATCTCTCCGCCAACTTCAAGACACCTCTTTCTATTGCACTCTGCCCTCCGGCCCAATGCCTAGCTACCAACACTCTTTGTCCTCCAATATCCATGAACTCATCTACTCTCCGTCTCCCTCCCACCGCCTCCAACCACATTGTCCGCAATCCTCGCACCACCACAATTCACTTCCTTCCCGAAATCCACAATTCGAACAATCCTGGCCGCCTCATCGTCTCCTCCTGTAAATGCCGCACAGAACTATTCTCGAAATACACCGACTGTGTCCTTGACCCCCCCCCACCTCTGGTTTCCCTCCCTTCACACATTTACGACACTAACCATGCTCTTCGTCTGTTTTTCTCTTTCCCTCCTGGCCCCTCTAAACTTCTCTTCGCTCTTGATATCAAGTGTCTATATACGGTGATACCGCACAATGAAGGACTTCTTGCCCACACACACTTATTAGAGCTTCGACCCAATCCAAAAACTGACATGTCCAGATTTCTTCGTTTGGCCGAACTTGTTCTCTCCCTCAACTGATTCTTGTTCGTGGTGGAGTTTTACCAACATGTCTCGAGAGTGGCCATTGGAAGGAGAATGGATCCCAACTGTGCAAACCTTTTCGCTGCCTACGGTGAGACCCAAATACTTTCAAGATTCAGTGATCCCACTCCCGAAGTATGCGGTCGTTATATTGATGACTGTATCGGTGCAACCTTGCTCTCGCGCGAACAACTGGACTCCCTTCTCTCTTTTGTGAAATCCTTCCGTCCTGCCCTCGAATTCTCTTGCACCATTTCCAAAACGTCCGTCACCTTTCTCGACATTTAGGTGAACATGCACAACTCCAATCTCACTACGTACACCATTACAAAAACACCGACTCACACTCCTACCTCAAATTCCCCTCCTCCCACTCTACTCACACCAGACTCTCCATACCCTACTCCCAATTCCTGCGTCTGCGCAGGATCTGCAATGACAACCATGACTTAGAGACTCAGTTTCAACTCATGGGTCACCACTTCATCCTTCGTAGATGTCCTATCACCACTATCCACACCACCCTGCCAGAGCACGTTCCGTGGACCGTGCGTCAGCTCTCTCCCTTCGCACTCGCCCCACCATTGCCCGTCTGCTGTTTCCTCGCACCTACCAACCCTCTACCCTGCCCCTCCAACGCACCATTTTCCGAGCCTTCGGATATCTTCTCCAATGTATCCCTTCCCTCTTTCAAATGAACCCACAGTATACGTGACCTCGTGGTCCACAGTTTCTTCACTAACCCCCCTCCTAAGATGCCTCGTTCTCTTGCTCCCGCCCACGCTACCGTACTAGCTCCTACCTGTTCAATACCACCATCCTCACAGGCACCCATCATCGCCCCTATCGTATCACTGACTCCTTTAACTCAACTTTTAGCAACGTCATTTACTGCATCTCCTATCCTTTTCTCCTCTGTACATCGGTCCATCCACAACCCACCCCATACATCCCACTGTCATATACCCGATTCATGCCCCCACATCCTCACCACCACCACATCACACCAATCACACACCCATCCTCAAATCCTCACACCTCAAAACCGCCACACACCACAAACAGCACCACAGCACAACATCACATCACTCCAACCTACACCACTCCATACACACTAGCAATAACCATTTCCCACTACCTACACCATCATCCACACACCTACACTTTACAGATGCACACAGACGCACACAACAACACATCACAGTCACCACTCTTACATTCACACACGACCGTCGTTTTGGGATCAACAATACTTTATTATCTCCCTTTCTTCCCAGCTCTCAGTTCTAACTACCATTGTCCAACCAGTCGGCTTGACTGACCGCCAACTCGAAATTTTTGTTCATTTTAAAAATTCTCTCTCTGTTTATTTCTTCATGTTCCTTTCTGTTGAAGTGCGTGGGCTCGAAACGAAAAATACTTTCTCACCTTCCCGAACTTATACACCTGCTTGCTGTCTTCGTCTTTTGTTTTTCTGTAAATTTCACAAACATATATGTACAGGTATGCAGTTGAAGCGATCATTAATTTCTTCCATTCCATTTCTGGGTCTCTTCTTCAAGTCTTGGTTCAGATGAATCTGTGATTTAGACCACAACCTTCTTATTTGCATTATTTCTTGTGTTGTGCGTCCCTCAGCTACATCCGGAAAAAAAAATGTTTTTTTTTTTTTTCAGGCATCAATACATACCCCTCGCACATGTCTGGGGACTTTCTGATAAGTCATTGATTCTTCATTGAATCTTAATAGAAAAGGTGGAAATTTAGTTTCTATGTTGTGGCCTACAATTCAAGTTTTGTATATGTTTTAAACCTTATGATGGACGGAAGATATTCAAGTTGTATGTATGTGTGTATGTATGTATATAGATAGAAGATAGATAGATAGATAGATAGATAGATAGATAGATAGATAGATAGATAGATAGATATGCACGCGCGCGCACACACACACACACACACACACACACGCACATATATGAATAATGAAGGGAACGGAATATAGAATTAGTACGAATCTTTATTCAGTACGACTTAGGATATTTTGTATCTAGTGTTGCATCAATCAGTGCTGGCTTTGTCACTTCAGGTACTTCATTTCACAAAAGATATCCCACTAGACACATCGAGTTATCTTTGCCAAGTTCTTCTTGCTCGTTGTAAACGCGCACGCCCGCTCCCATATATATTTTGCGTCTTTTCTCTAGGGAGTAGAAAGTCAATTCTTTGAGCCAGTCTCAGCATGCTATCATCTTTACTAAACTAATCCTCTTGGTGTAACAGCATAGGATAGCCTTGGTGTCTGTTGTTAGTTTGATGCTATGTGGAAATCATATTTTCAATCATTAGCCCAGAAAATGTGAGAAAGTGTTCTTCTCAAGGTTAATGTCGTTTCCTTATTTGTTGCTCTGAATGGTCAAGGAATGCATATACACCGGAGTATGCAGATGTAGACATATTCACATATAGGTTTTTGGACTGTCATTTGTTCCTAGCAGTGAACAAATACCTTTGATCCATCAATACTTTCCCTCATACATCTCATGCAGACAAAATTAACTTTACTTTGTCGACCATATCTTTTCCTCTTTTAAGTATGTTCTGGAAATCTATTTTTTAAAAATTGTTTCACGGGGTGAAGTTGTATTCAGGGGAACTTTCGTAATTTCTAGTTAGACGTACTTTACGTCATCCAGGTTAAGTGTAAATTGCTTGGCTGAGTTTTGTCCAGTGTGCTGTGCGTGAGAAACATAGCAGATCGGAAAGACACTTCTGACGTACAAACATACCGCGCCTACGTATGTGCGTGCGGATGTGTGATTGAGTGTGTGTGTGCTTGTATATGTATGCATATATATATATATGTATGTATTTATTTTCTCCAGATATCTCTCCGGTAGCATATCGCAGATATTTCGTTTCTGAATTAGTTTTAATTGCTTAAATTTCTAGTGCAAAACATCGAAGGAATTGTTATCGGTTCATTTGAAGTATATAATATATATATTTCTAACTGAATGTATTACTCGTAACATCATTTGAAGAATTACTTTTCCGCGTGTATCTGACGAGTGAAAAACGTGGACATTTATATGACCGGTGTCAGTATATTGAAGCCAAAGTTAAATTATTCAGATTTATAATGGAATCGGAACGGCAATTTTCTGGCAAACGAATGAGACACCATCAGACATATGCCCAAATATTATGAAGAATATTTGGAATTGACATAAGTAAGCGAGTTAAAACTGAAATGTTTTGAAAGAGTTTGTTGTACATCATCTACTCTTAATCGGAATAAATTGAATTGAACAAAATTATCTGCATGCTAGCATACCTCTTTGTATATACTGTGATTTAATAGTGTGTGTGTGTGTGTGTGTGTGTGTGTGTGTGTGTGTGTGTGTGTGTGTGTGTATGTGTGTGTGTGTGTGCGTGCGTGCGTGTGTTCGATTGAAATATGTAAATTTATCCTACACGATTACGAACATTTTGCTTGTGTTTAACATACACACGTAAGACACAAACATGTACGATTTGTAGATATACAATATATAATTTTAAACTTAAGTTGTTTTTTGAATGAATAATCTACACAATATTTTTATTCATAATGCACGATGCAATCTGCTATTTTTGTTATATGTTAGATTGTGAATAAAAAAATTACTTCGTGAAATATTTATAATTCATGTTCCCAAACATTGTTTAACTTATGACATGGTGATGCAATATGTTGTAGGTTATCTAAATACAAACACAAGAGATGTATAATCCCGGATAGTTCAATTCAATATCTGTATCACAATCATTACATTAGTTTTCTCAGGTCTGTTTCTAGTTAAATGTAAATATCTTATATTTCTCCTCCAACTGCTGAATGTTCTCTAAATGTTAGCGATATACACAGCTGCAGAAACAAATCACTCTGTCTCATATGTATGACATAACTGTCATCAGGCTGCTGTAATGTATCTGAAATTGAAATAGTCTGCATATCATATATCTTTGTACTACTCGCAGCTATACATCTATTCATGCCTATGTTTGAATCTTTTAAAAATTACGACACTAGTTTTAAAGTAGAAATATTCTTAATATTATTTTTCTATTCTAGGTACAAGGCCAGAATTTTTTTTGGAAAAGGGCCAGTCGATTAGATCGAACCAGTACGAAACTGGTACTTAATTTATCGATCCCAAAAGGATGAAAGGCAATTTCATCCTGGGCGGAAATAGATATTCTTAATATTATCACATGCACACACACACACACACACACATGTTCACACACATATTTATATAGCGGATTCTCATGTCGCACAAAACACACAAAATGAAAAAAAATCAATAGAATCTCACACGTCTCATGGTTCTCACAGAGGATTATAGTATATTAGCTGAGTCTTGTAGAGGGTTGCCGCTACAGTTTTGGAGAAACCGATAAATAACAATAGTGCACAGTGTGCGGAAGGCTAGTAGAACCATACTTCTCAGGTTTTAAAGCTAGCGATTAGATTCCTCTCTCAAAGCTGGATAACAGTTTGTTATATCTCCATTACATTCACACACTCTATGATCGGTATAAATTTTATCTTGGTGGACATTTACCAACTCTGCTGAATGATTTAGTTCTCCTGATAAAAGTAGTGCACATGGTTCACTGAAACGGACACAAACATATACACACGACATATATACATATATATATATATATATCTATCTATAT
>NC_068981.1:48963412-48963673 GCF_001194135.2 Octopus bimaculoides | reverse complement strand
GGATTATAGTATATTAGCTGAGTCTTGTAGAGGGTTGCCGCTACAGTTTTGGAGAAACCGATAAATAACAATAGTGCACAGTGTGCGGAAGGCTAGTAGAACCATACTTCTCAGGTTTTAAAGCTAGCGATTAGATTCCTCTCTCAAAGCTGGATAACAGTTTGTTATATCTCCATTACATTCACACACTCTATGATCGGTATAAATTTTATCTTGGTGGACATTTACCAACTCTGCTGAATGATTTAGTTCTCCTGATAA
>NC_068981.1:48960845-48963402 GCF_001194135.2 Octopus bimaculoides | reverse complement strand
AGCCTCCTTGATTGGAATTTCAACAACTATAAAAGGGTATTTTGTTTATATGCATGTATATATGTTTGTATGTGTGCAGATTTTTTAGGCTTTGTTGTATTTATGTTTCTTCATGCATATAGTTGCATATCTATACAGGCTTATATATATTTAGATGATAGACTTCTGGAAAGTTTTACAGATGTTTACGGTTCTAATGATGTATTGGATCTGTAGTCTTTGAATTAGCTTTCTCCATTCTGGTTTTGAGAAGCCTAATTTCTCAAGATTGGTATTTATGCAACGCGTTACATATTCCAGGGCTCAAATAATTACAGGAATAAAACTGAACTTTTAACCTGGAGAGAGCAATTACAGATTTCTCATGCATGCATGTATGTATGTATGTATGCTCTCTTCTGATTTGAGTTATATAAATTCGTCCTCTGAAGAAGGTGTTGGTCTCCAACAAAAATACGAGACACCATTGTTGGAATGTAGGTGACAAAAACGATATCAAATGTCTCGCATATTTTTAATATTCGTCTTACTGATTGTAGTTGTAACGTGCGAGTGAGTTAGTTGATTAATTTTTTTCAGAAAACCTTAGCTTAATCAGATTGACAATTAGCCATTTACTCGCAAAAGCCAAATGAATAAGCATTAGTGGATATGTGAATCCGGATAGAGAAGCTGGAGTTTTCGTAGCAGATGTCCATATCTATCCGCCTTCGCATTGATTTTCCAAAAGACATTTTACATCAATAGGTCAACTGATTTCTTCCATGGTACATACATTTTCTTCTCTAACACAAACAACAATTTTCACTAGTATTTTTTGTGATGATATTTGAAGATGTATTCAATAACAGGGGGATTCTCTAAATTTATTCCAAGACAGTTCTTCTATCCAAATGGCATTAAAATCTATCACATCGGGAAGTAGTAACTTGATATCATATTTGTGCAGATGCTAATCATATGTGCGATATACTACACAGAAATATGATAATCTATTCTTTCGGTTACGTCTTGGATCTCCAAGGGCCTCTCTATCTCCTTTCTTTATATGATATTTAGTAACAATCTCAAATTCTTCGATTGCAAATACATATATATATACATGCATACAAACGTACGTACATATGCAAGTATGTATATACGTATGTAGACATGTCGGCGGCTGCTCCTCAATGCTACATAGGGTTTCTTGTTATTTAGTATAGAAAAACATATAATACTATCTTAGTCTCTTATTCATCAGCTATTTGGCCAAAAATATATCGAATTGACAATAGTGTCATTGGAACCTATATAAAGCTAGCTACATTTGAATAGAAAAAATAATTACCATTATGCAGTCATATACATTATGGTTGTTTTGTATCTGATATAACTTTAGATTGAAAAGAAGGAAAACAATATTTGTCATAATTTAAATAAAAATCTGTAAGCATGTTTTAAAATGTTAATGTCGATTATTTCTTTCCATAAAATATATGAACCAAAGAGGATGTTGGTACGGCTCAAAAATTCTGGAAGGATTCAATAGTTATTTTATCTCGATTAGCAAGGCATCAATACCAAATATAGATATATGTATATATATTTAATACATAAACTTGTATAGACACATACATATTTGTCTGTGTTAGTGTGAGTGGGATTGCGTGCGTGAATACACACGCAGCACACATGCGCGCGCGCGCACACACACATACACACACACACACTCACCCACACATACACACGCACACGCATATTTTAAATATCAATTCTGAGACATACTTCCAAAAAACATATCTACATTATCCTATTCACGTGAATACTTGAGGTAAAAATATTGTAATCACAAATCCCCAAGACAATCAAATGAAAGTCACCGATGTAGCATTTCTTTAGTTAAATAATTAACGAGGAGTTAACAAAAACTGCAGTTATCAATTTGCGCAAGTCAAACGCCGTCAGAGAAAATAGCATTCAGTATGCAACAACTGAAAACACGATTTACTTTTATTTATATTTATACGTACAAATTCTATGTAGATATTAACAGACGTGCAATTAGCCTAATTATAAAGTTACAAATTATCGTCCGCATAGATGGTTTTCCAGATCAGATAATTAATCGGTGAATCACAAATTATATATCCAGTTTGTCATCTAAACGTTCTTGCAAGTTTTACATGAGTTGAATGTCACATCAATTGATATACAACTCTCCATAAATCATGAAAGGCTCTAATATATGGAAGTTAAAATAACCTTCATATGTTATCTCCAAAACATTGTCTAATTTCTCTTGTTTATATGCATTACATTGTGATACATATTGCATTGCGTTTGTAGGTCAGATAATAACTTTTGAATGAGAAGAGCATTAGTTGCTCTTTCATTCCCAGCCGTCATTCAGATAAGAAAGAAAATTGTTTGTCGCCTTCCATACATATACATGTGGTATGTATGTATGTATGTATGTATGTATGTATGTATGTATGTAAGTATGTATGTAAATATGTATGTATGTATGCATGTGTGTGTTCATTTATAAATTCACACATACACACACACATACATA
>NC_068981.1:48958392-48960708 GCF_001194135.2 Octopus bimaculoides | reverse complement strand
ATATATATATATATATATATATATATATATATACTTGATATATAGGTAGATAGATATGCGCATATCAATGTATCGCCTTATTCACTCCTCAATGCACACACACGCACACACAGACACACACACACACCCAGACACTCACACACTCATACATATATCTTAATATATAAAACTGAGAATGTGTGTCTGTCTGTGAGACTGTCTGTCTGTGAGTCTGTCTGTCGCTGTGGCTGTCTGTGTGAATCCCTAAAACTAGAGAACTACACAACCGATTTCGTTCAAATTTTACACGTACATTATATACGGTCCATGGAGTGGAGTGTCCGGGGCCAAAAACGCTTTCAACGTCTTGCCTAATGCGGTCCGGAGCAATTTTTTACACAACGTTCGCTATTACAGGTCAAGAGTGAAAGAATAACATCTATGTTTCACTTTTATTCTTCGGGTTCATAACAATGTCTTACGTTCATTGCACATTTACAGTCTCATATTAACAAAAACAAACCGAGATATTAACCCTTACATTAACATTTGATTTTGTGCTTCATCGTTCATTCCCGAAAACCGTGTATGGTGTACGGTCGTTTCCCATTCAACAACCTCTGTCCAACTAGACAGAATCTAACTCCACTCGACTTATTTTATGGAGTCATTCACATCGATTCATTGCAAAAACTATTATAATTGATGACAATGTCGTTACATATCAATACTAATCAAGTAAAACCCATCCATTCATTCGGTCTCAAAACTTTAGACGATGGGGCGTTAGACGCAGCGCTGGCTGTGGCAAAATCGAGTATGTCCAATAGCAGATTTTTGGTGCCTTCAAAATCACCTAAAACCTCACTCCAAATTTTCCATGACAGTTTCGGGCCTGGAATACTCCAAACGGACGCATAGCATGTCATTCAGTCGAATTTGCCCATCATTTGCTCCACATAGGTTTTGCTGTCAATGCTGCATTTTCCCATATGAGCTGTTTCAAAATAACTGTAATATATATAATATAAACTATGCCATTTTAATACTGAGCAACGCCGGGTATGTCTGCTAGCTTATTTTATACGTGCACTAATGAATTCTCGTATGTAATAGTTCGTCGGCCTAAATAAGAATGTCTGCAACATTACTCAATAGCCTCTTCAAAGATTTTGTTGTAAATGGTTATGTATGCATAGTCAAATGGAAATATTCAATCATAGCCTCAAAATATTTTTGAAGTACTTTCATAAATGCAAAAATATGAATGTTCTGGGGCTATCATTACAGTGCATAGAACAATCTTGTCAGTTGCGCTGATCCACTTCTGTTATTGCCAATATATGACGATAACTAGGTTTGTGTTAAATGATATATGTTTTAGTAATTTTTGTCCAATGTTGCTCTCTCTGTTTCTTTACAGCACAGTCGGGCCCTCGTCGTATACACACATACACGAACACACACAAACAGACATACATAGATAGGGTGATATATATATATATTAGTAGTAGTAGTAGTAGTAGTAGTAGTAGTAGTAGTAGTAGTAGTAGTATTAATAGGTGTCTTCTTTTTCTTCTTCTTCTTCTTCTTCTTCTTCTTCTTCTTCTTATTATTATTATTATTATTATTATTATTATTATTAATATTATTATTATTATAATTATTATTATACACTCAACAGACTAGATCTTTGGACAAAAAAATCAATGCTAACATCAAGCTAAAAGAAGTAGCTTTAGATGTCAAGAACCACCCACATGGGTTACAGCAAGTATCTTTAGATAACACGAAAACTCCTCACAGTCATAGATTTACATAATAACACTGTTTTCTGTAGCTGTACTAAACTGGCTTCTATGCCTATTTCCTCTATCCATTTGTTGAGATATTTAGGGATAGTTCCCAATGCATCTATAACTACTGGGATACATTCTACCCGCACTTGCCATAGTCTCGGTAATTCAATAGCCTGGTCTTGCACATTGCTATTTTTTCTATACTTCTCATACTTTTACATCCTTTGGGGCTATATCTGGAACTTTCTCCTAGTTCTTCTGTCTAGCTTTGTTAATTCAGTTTTTGTCCAATCTACAAAAGCTGCTGAATATCTAAGTAAAGATACTGCCGAAGTATTTACAGCCTTCAGTAGATTCGGACTATTTAGCTTTGACATCATTAACTTCCCCACCATTCTGATGTACTCCTTTTCAATTTTCGTTTCCATTTAGAAATAGAAATGATGATCACTAGATCGTGAATGCAAAACCATGACTACGAAGCCATGCACCCTCCCTATATGTGTATGTATGTATGCATGTATGTATGTATATATAT
>NC_068981.1:48956423-48958088 GCF_001194135.2 Octopus bimaculoides | reverse complement strand
TAATAAACATGTATAAATGATTTATTTTATTATATTTCATGCATCTATAACATTTAGAATGAAGCGGTTGACTGTAATGTGCATTAAAGTTTCGACTTGCGCGACTTCGGCAACATTATGCGCAGAGTTAAGTAAAATGCTAACGAAATTTTAGATAGTGTTATGCCGTCAAATGTCACTGCAGGTGTAAGCAATTTTCGGCCCTACAAAGTGACAACAACCAATAAAAAGAGGTAAATTATTTAAGCAATGAAATCTCTTGTTTCAAAACTTAATATTCTCAACTGAATTAGGCAAATTTTAAATCAGCGATCTTAACGTCATCAGAGACTAAGAATCTGCTATTTATAAACCATATAAAAGGAAAATGAAAACATTCAGGAAATACATAGAAAATCCATTCATACCAGAAATACAATTAAAAATGTAATAAAATCTCCAATGGTTAATTATTCACTAAATTTTCTACGTCAACAATAAGCAGAGAATAACATAATATTAGAAAAAGGAAAAAAATCTGGTTCAGTTTCAGTTGTTGTGGAAATGGTACACGCCTCCTGCGGGACAGCGGTATGAACCAAACACTATAAAGTGAGACGGCGTCAACTAGTAAAGGGAGTAGTGTGTCAGTTGTTGTAGTGTCTTTGTGCGATTTCTCAGTTGGGGTTAAGTGTTAATTACGTGTTATACTCAAGTTCGAGTCACAGTCTAGGTAGACTTTTCAAATGTGGTGTCATACAGAGCTATCTGCGATAGCACGATAGAAAAAGCGGGTATTACTTTTCGGGTATAGAAAGATACACTGTATCCAGTACCAAGAACATATCGTGGCTACTTGAGTAGATACACAGCTACAGTCAAAACAATGGCCACACATTTTGCATGTGTAAAACACCACATCGTAACAGTTTCTATTTCAACACACAAGTTTCCTCATCAATAGCAAGAATATTCGAAATACATTTCAGCCCCTACAGGAAGTACCACAAAATAAAACAAATATCATACAGGACAACTTAAAATCCCGAAGAACTGTAGCTAATTGTAACCATCAGAATCTTTCGGGGGAGAAAAGCCAATAATGCACACAGAACACTAAATACAAATGTAACAAAACCTCCTCCTGTCCTCTCAACGGAAATTGCCTCATGACCGATATTATTGAAACATGATCCACAATGGCTACGCCACCAAGCCCATTCACATACAATGGCTGTAGATCAAATGTATACTATTCAAAACCCAATGAAGCAACGCCCACTTGCTTTTCGCCAAAACTGGAAAGAAGACACATCACTATCAAAACATACATGGACATTAAATTTAAAACAATCCAATTTATTTATCATTAACCGGAAATTTTTGCTCCTTTCACGAATATACCAACAAAATATTAATAGCTTCCAATTATAACGAAAGAATCATAAGATAATCTCTTCTTTAAGACAAAATATTGAACTGAAACTGAATTAATCTCTTCCGGAAAAACATACTACCCTCAAAATTTGAAGCCTTTCTAAAACCGCTGAAATGATAATATCTTATGAACTTCAACGTATATTACTACAAATGGCACTTAAACGAACAAACTGCACTGTAGTTAAGAACTCTACAAACTCCTTTTTAATTATCTAAAATTTCTACAATTATCAACAATACAAAAGC
>NC_068981.1:48952266-48955483 GCF_001194135.2 Octopus bimaculoides | reverse complement strand
TTTCAATTAATTTTGAAATATTAAATTTTGTGACAGCAACAAAAACCATCTACTGTATGTATCGGTTCTCTCCGAGCATAGATTGCATCGATTAGATGAGAGGTGCACAAGAATCTCGGTCACACAGATCCAAGGGCTGCTCAATTTCTATTCAAATGAATTCTATCTCCATTGAGTATTAGTTGTGATGGCCATCAAGAAAACGCCAGGGCAGACAGTTTCGGTTGCCAGTTTAGAACTTGAAGAACCTTGCTTCACCCATAGTCGGTTTTGCGTTAGATGTTCAAGAGTAGATAGTAAGAAAAATATTTACATCTATGCACCAAGTAGAAAAACAAAAACCAATTGATGAATCGATACAATAAAAATTGCCCCAAATGTGAAAATTCTTCATGATCAAGAGGCGCGGATCCGTTAGGGATGACATAGAATAAAAGAACTGAAATGAAGTAACTCTATTATGAAAATTCCCCGGCAACCACGGGCTACTCGACTGGTATGCATGTATATGTGTGTGTGTTCACGTGTGTGCATGGATGTGTATGTGTGTGTGTTTGTATGCGCGTGCGTGTTTGTGCGTTTATCGTTGATGTTAACTTTTATTATTTTTATTCAATTTCGATGAAAGTCTTCTAGACTCAAAATAAATATAGCTGTTTTCTCATATATTTCTGTGAGTGTTAATGCCGAATATGTTCGGTTTCTGCCTTCTCAGTTCAAAGCCTGCCCCTTTTTCTCGTTGTTTAAAACATGGTCAAGGTGAAACAACACTAGATTATCGACTTCCTCTACCGTCTGATCCCCACATGTCAACAACAACACTCAAGTACAAACACAAACACACGCACAAACACACACACGCGCAGACAGGCACACACACACACACTTACATATATGCATACTTATAAATATATGTGTGTGTCTGCGTGTTTATATACATACATGCACGTATATATGCGCATGTATATATGTGTGTGTGAGCATGCATATACGCCTGCTGTTGCTATATGTATGGGTGTCTACAATTCTCTTCTCCGCTACAGTTCTCTCTTCGACCATAAGTATCAAATATCTCTTCCTGTTGTCAGCTTAACAGGAAATAGAAGAAATCTCTTTTATATTAAGCAAATCACATTAAGTCATACAAATGCAATATAACTTCTGTTTTGTGTTTGATTTTGTTTATTCGTTTGGTATTGAAAAAAGTATATAGAAATGAATAAGAAAATTCGTGTCTTTTTGCTTAACCAATTATATTCAAATTTGAAATTTTATAATGTCAATAACGTGAACTTTGTATAATACATCTCATGTTTAATTAAATTTCAAATCCAACATCACCTGATATTCCAATAGACAAAAATAAATACAAGCATATAAATACACATAAATATACGTCTAAATCTTATATGGAAGAGAATTATTTCATATAGCGAAAACTATTTCCACCAGATATGCCGAATATTTGCACTTTATTTTCTTTCATTTTATGTCTTAGTCTTTATTTTGTGGGAAAGGAATTATTCTTAGAATAAGTAATACCTATTGATATAAGATCATTTTAAATGTTTTAAGGTAATTTATTAATCTCTATAACATTCAAATGCCCATATATTGCATTTATTTTTTTTTTGTTCATATATGTTATTCACTTTAGTTGGTTATGCATTCATTCATTCCTTCATTATTTATTTATTTATTTATCTATTTATTTATGTATTTATTTATTTATTAAACTTCCAACCTGAAAATTCAAAACTGTTTTGTTTTACCGATTTCTTAACATATGAATACAGTCATTTATTTAAATCCTCATTTTCATTGTTTTTTTATGTTCCACATTAGAAATATTATGCATTATTTTGTATTACATATATGTTCGCAGCGAAAATATACGTAAAATCTCATGGTTTATTATACTTGTTTTTCATATAAAACATCAACAAATTAAATTGGCTCGAACAATTTCCCAACGGCTATTTGCAGATATCTTCTCAATATATCTCCAGTAATATAATTGAAAATAATTTACAAAAAAACAACTTTCTTCTAGAGGAATGGTTGCAATTGTATATTTGATAATGTTTCGCATCATTATCAATTGCACTGTTATATGAATATAATCAAAACGAAACCAAAACAATAGCTTAACTACAAATCAAGAACAGCCTGACAACCATAATGCAAAATAGACACTATTCTTAATTATAGGCCTTTTTTTTTTAGCTCACCTTTGACCCTTTTAATGATTCATTTCTCCTTTTAGATCTAATTCTAACCTAAGCTAATAAATTATCAAATCACAGTTTTAAGTTACCAGTTTATTTAAAATTCTTCAATATGCAGTAGTAAATACACGTCGAACTTTCTTTTCTTTTACCGAGGTGACACCAAATACTTAGTAAAGTAAATAAGTACGACTCTGGTATACGTGCATACCTATATACTATGAACATGTTATGCAAATATTTCAAAACTTCCAACTGAATACAGCTCTGCTTGCATTCAACATATTTTCGAAATCACTGACATCCTGAAGCTAAGACCACATTAATATTTGAACTCAGCAATAAATATTGTCACTTAAAATTTCGGTATCCTAATTCCTGAGCTGCGTAAGTATTACAAATCCTAACAAAAATTGTTTGCTTGCATATAAACATTCATTATTATAGCTTCCTCGCAATGCCTTCATTATTTCCCCCTTTTCTTAAAGCTATAAAGAGATTTTGGGACAGCTTTTGCCATCCTTTCTATTAAACTAAGCATTCCTATATATGATCCTTCATTGTGTATGCAAATCAAGAATTGTATTGTTATTTCTAGCAGACCAAAAAGCGCCGTACAGTGTGTTTCATTCAAAGATTTGCTATTTGGTGACATGACAAAGCTAATAATACATAATGTTACACAGCAAATCAATATCATCGATATTTTCAAAGAAACATCGAAAACCATCGCGTATTTTCAGAGAAAATAGAAACAATAAAATAAATATGTCCTAATGTTTTCTGTATTCATGTAAACTTAGTTTTTGTAGTGACTCTACATTCGACTTTCTGCTCGTAAAAGCAATATCAAAAAGTGTTCATATGTACAGCTTACGTACATACTTACACACGCACACCCCCCGCACACGCGCAAACACACAAACACATACAGACATGCATGTGTGTAGTATGTATATATATATATATATATATATATATATATATAT
>NC_068981.1:48946071-48951868 GCF_001194135.2 Octopus bimaculoides | reverse complement strand
AATAAATATATATATATATATATATATATATATATATACTTGAAGGAAAGAAACCCGAAATGGAATACGTAAACAATAAATGGAATATGTCAAAGTGTTATTAAACACGGAAATCTTCTCATCCACCATGGAGTCCAGATTTACTATTGTTTCGGTGAGTTTAAAATCTAAAGACTTTGAATTCATTCTACCTACACCTCTAAGTGAAAGCTTTTGAGTAAGCTTGAACAGGTTGTAGCTCGAAGAGGAATTGTGAGAGGAGAAAAAGAAAGGATAGGTGTGAAACCGAGTAGGTAGGATCCAATTGTAAAGGAAACACCCGATAATCACATGCAGCTACGCACTTACAGCGGTAGTCAATATTTCGAAATACATAATTATAATCGTACTGAACTTCATATAATACGATGTGACTGCGAAGATATTATGGTCTAGGAAAAGTACTACCTAGTTTAAATTTTCACTAATCATATTTCATAAGGAACCATATAGTATTAGCTACTCGCATACTTGTAAAATATATTGTGATCGAAGCATATATTGTGGCAGACAGACGGAATGAGAGAGTCTGGGAGTATGTAGAAGGGAGAAGACCCTATCTAAATGAACATTGTAGATAATTTCATTTTATTTCCGGGAAGTTCACTCAATTTAAAATTTTAAAGACCTCAGAGAATTCAGGGAATGCCATAAAACACAATAGTCAATCACTTATTATGTCATGTAAAAAAGGCAATATCTCTGGCCTGACAAATTTATCAGAAATAGCAGGTAATAATCAATAAAATTATATCCCACTTCTAGATATAATAAGTTGATATGAAAGACAGCAATCTTCATAGCTGATACATCGTCGATCATAATTTAACTCGTGATTGTCCAATATTGTAGAAATAAAGTTGTAGAGTATACTATCAACAGATACCAATGTTACAGCTGCTATTTCGACATCTAGTGGAGTGTTTGTAAAACGAATTGTCAGTCGAAATCACTTGCCTTTGCATTATATTTTTTTTAATTCGATGCAATGCGCGAAGCATACCATTGTGTGGTGTGCAGTGAGAGTACGATGTTTGGTTTGCTTCTATGGTATATCCAGTTCAATACCGCTTCACGATAAGTGAGAAAGTTACTTCAACAAAAATTAGTCAACAATTTACGACTGCATGAAGCTGAACTTGTTAAATTAAATCGGTGGTTGCTTTGGCACCCAAATCCGTCTCTTAGGTGACATAGAGGAAAAATTTATTTCGAAAATATTCGAACAAAGTTTTGCTGTGGAGTATCACTTCCTTTCTTCATCTCACCATTGTAGGAGGGTATAAAACATTCCATGGTCGATCTGTGACTAAACAAACACGTTCTCAACCCCATCGCCACCACCACAACAATCACAGCAACAACTACAACCAACAACAACAACATGAGATTTACAACTCGAAGTTCTGAGCTGTAGACAGCTGACTCGTTCAAACAGAAAGCAACTCGCTCGGGAAAAATATAGGAAACATCCACCCTTTGAATATTTATCTTTGAAAATATCGACACAGACATCTCAATATTTCATGATAAATAATACAAAATAGTGTCAGTTATTTCTTTTTTCATTCATACTCCCCAAAGAACGGTGAGTTAATACAGTCATTCAGTTACACAGAGACGTAGGCATACTCACTTACACATATATTTAGATACATGTGCACGTGTATGTATATGTGACTCTGTGTGCTAGTGTGTGTCTGTGGGCGTGTGTGAGTATATGTGCGTGTGTGTGTGTGTGTGTTTGTGTGTGTGTGTTTGTTTTGAGCAGTCGTTTCCACATTTTGTTTCACTGGCGATTACTATATTTGTTCGATTTCTCATGATATAATTCGATAGCCTTCAAAGTGTATGTGTTGAGTGATATGTGAATATGTGTGTCTCCTTTTAATATATGTATTTAGATGAGTTGTTTTTCTGTAACTCAATTCAAATGTACGTATGTGCTTGACATAAGCATATGCACGAGAATATGTGCGTTTAACATATGCGTTTGAATGTGTGTGTTTCTCAATATCTATATATTTTCATCAAATATTCTCATTCAATATATATTGAATATAATGTGTTCAGTGATATCTTCCTCGAAGATTTAACTTTCAAGGCTAATTATTCGTTTGTTCTCCTGTTGACTCTTAGCTAGTCTGGTTAAATATCGATCTGCATACGTGATATCAAGCTCAATAAATATAACCTTGCTTCAAGTCTCTGCTAAACAGCAGTAGGTTTCTGAAATCTATTTGGTGTTATTGTTAGCAATTTTAACCCCATGTCAACTCTGGTTGAACAGTCTAGGTAGAGTCGTATCACTATGTGCATCCCGTGTATAGCAAAACACAAGAAATAGAATTACAGGCAATACATCATTCCTCTTGTGGAATAGTAGTATATTATTTAAGTAATATTTGCCTGATACTACATAGGTGATTACTCCTTACCCTTTCAAAGAGATGTCTACTTTGTTAATTGGCAAAGTTATTTCAAAACTTCTATACAGATATACTACAAGCTGATTGCTAGTCGAAATTCTCAAATGTAGTTTAAATATTACGATAAGACATTCAATTATAAAGTATTCATTTCAGTGCACACTACCTTAGGTGAATACCATTTGATATTTATATCCCCCTCCTTGCATGTATACCAATCCGTGTGAATGCGCATACCTGTGGTGCAACAGTTGTTCGATTCTGTGCGTATGTGAAGAAAAATTCTTAAAAAAGAAGTAGGTTTTAAATATATATTTAGTGCAAAATAAGCACAACCATGTAAATGGTTTATTGAAAATAAAAAAAAAAAAACATCCAAACTATTTCGAGAACTTCTAAACTATTCCACAACAATGTCTTTTAGAACGCCCAATAACATTAAAACTAAACGCGTTCAAGATTTTAACAGTTGACTTTCAATATATATTTTCAAAACATCTGATGTGGCTCCTCAATCTTATTGGTGTAATTCCCTCATTAGAGTCAACGAAGAAATACCTACAGAAAATCACATATAAGTTCTTCTTTCCTCTGATTGTAAACACTTTAGGACCATTAATGGATCGTGTAGCGGTGTCAATGTTTCTTTAGTGTCTATGAGTAAGATACGTATGTAGACAACTTCATCTAATCTCTCTCTCTGAAGATATACTCATGTTTGTACTTGCGATTTTTGGGGCGTTGATTGTATCCTATTTTCTCAATAATGTTTTTCTTTTTAATATTTAAATTTTCAATTAGATTCATGCACAAATTTCTATTTTACTTTCATTAATCCGTGTTTGTTTTCTCGTCTTTAAGTATAGAAGACAATATTGTAGCATCTCCATCAGTGTCATCAATAGCTTTACATAACTAAGTAGACGCTAGCAGAAACAAATCCTGCTCCACCCTTTAAATGTTCATCGATTACTACGTGTAGCATGCAACAGGTACATTTAGAGAGGGCTACAAAAGCACTCGAGTGTAACTGAGCAGACTAGAGCAATGTGTAATTACCTGTCTTGCTCCAAAATACAACATTGTATATGTATATATACAATGTATATGTGTGTGTGTGGGGGGGGGTGAAGTACGTATGTATGTGTAAAGAAGTACGACGAAAGTTGTAATATGTCTTACAGCATTCGGAAACCGTGTCTGCTGTAAAATGTATACCTCTGCTAATCACTACATCAAAGCGACATCACAAGACTTTTCCGCCTAAATTCATAGCAAGAAACATAAATTAAGTAGTGAGCTGTCAGCGGAGATTTCACACAGTTTCCAGTTTGTACACAGTTTTCATATATGGCAGCTAGCCCTGAATCATATATTATATGTAAGTGTGCCCGCACATGAATCAGCGTTTGTGATTGTGAACTTATCTAGTACTTTTTAGCAAGAGATGATTAAACAGAGCTATTGCATATTGTTCGTTCATCAGATAACGGAGGGTAATCCATGGATTCCGCAAATGTAAATTCACACAGCACATATAGTTATTTCTAACTGTTAAACTTGTAGTAGAAATTCCGTTAGAGCGGTCATATATTTTCTTCACTGACACTTTTGTTATATACTTATCATATTGGCATTGTTGATTTTGTTGGATACCTGCATGTTTCTTCAGGTAGACATGTTAATATGCATTCTATCTGCGACTCTCCAAGCTTTTTGAATATTTTTGGCTACATTGTTTTTTTTTTAATTTCTTTTTGTACTACAATGTTATTTGTTGCGTTTCTTCCTAAGACAGTATTCGGAGGAATGTTTAGCTACTAACGTAGATCTTCCGGTCGCTCGGGTGTGATGGGAGTACACCGTAGAGACGTAGAAAGAAAATTTTGTTAGAATGGGGCTATTTCTATTTCACTGAACTTATATTTGTAATGTGCAGTGAAGCAAAACATTTGAAGTTAATGTGATCATTGATGTTGCTGCTATTTTTGCCAAAACGTATGTTCTTTTATTAATTTGTCTTGACGGTGTGGATGTATAGCAGACCAAGGATACTAAGCATGGTGTCACAACATTATTGCCAGGAATTTACCGTGATGTGTCTCGTGGTGAATTTGAATTTGTTGCCAGATACTTAGGGGTTGCAGAGTACCTTAATGCGCTGTTAATATGTCACTCTTACGGAAGAAGTAATTTCCATAGTTTACGTTTCTCCTTAATCATGTAGCTTTTGTTAAATGTTAACTTACAATGCGCTATTTTTGCTTGTTCTGATTGGAATGTATTTTGGAAAGATTAGTTACGAATCAAAAGGACTATTGTAAACGATAATGGAACTAGTGCATAGGTTTCATACTAAAGCAATCCTGCGCATAGGTTGTATAAATGTAGTGGATATGTGTACACTATGATTACAGGTAAATTCACCGCCATCCTTTCACCGTAGGGAAAGTTCACCGCCATCAATTCACCGTGAGGCAAGTCTACAATAAAGGAAGTCCACAATTAAGCAATGTTCACTGTGAGGAAAGTTCGCCGCGAGGAAAGTTTACCGAGAAAATATATCCGTAGTATCTCCCCATCAATAGTTAAAAAACTGTTCTATTGAATAAAAATGACAAAAAGAAAAGAACGGTGAATTGATCACGTTTAAGTGATGACGGTGAACATACGCTATGTACGTTTACGCCACATCGCTCTCTTTACTAAGTCATACATATCGCCGAATGTGTTTGATGCGTTATACATCATACGAAATATATATCAGTGTGTTTGTTTTACATGAAAGTAAATATGAAAATATTCTTTACATTTCAGATCATCCCGATACAGTAATGTTTTCATAAATGCAATACTTCTATACCATGGTGTTACCTGCATTTATTTTCCAAATTTATTTCGTGCGCATTTCCCAATCTTAAAAATAATTGCTAATTATTTTCTCGGGTTATATCGTGCTGATGGTAAAAAGGAAAATTGTGCATTTCGCATGTTCTACGTCAGTATAAATTTTGTTTCAGAGGAAATTTTCGAAATAGCTGATATTACAGTTGGAAAAGCTGTTCTCTTTTCTCTAGGAAGTTGTTTTGTCTATAAACAGATGGTATCGGATGAATCTGAAAGATTTGTTGGCATCCATGTTTTCTACGATTTAGAGTGGTTATATAATAATTGTTGAGATTTGCAATTTTCTTTGAATTAGATTCATCAGCAGTGTAGTGATTGTGTGTAATGCTCGGAATTTTGTATTGATCCGGAGAGAGTCAAGCTGGAGGTGGCAGTTACCGCCTTGGTACACACACACACACACACACACACACACACACACA
>NC_068981.1:48943245-48944551 GCF_001194135.2 Octopus bimaculoides | reverse complement strand
TATATATATATATATGTATATATATACACACACATACATAATTGTGTGTTTGAGTATATATACGAACAATGCAGAACTAAAGAACAAAAGACAAACATAGCAATGTTCCATTTACCAAAATACGAACCTAAAGGAAAAACGACAAAAAAAAAAAAAGATAAGAAACACTCTAGCTGCCAACCTTCCAATTCTGTTGTAGACTTAAATGTGAAATGTGATGACCGGTAGATAGGCTGATGTTATATATGGAGAGAATCATGTACTGGCAACCCAGTGGACGACGGCTAAAATGGGAGATAGGAATGCGTTTGATGAAACATTAGAGAAAGAGAGAAAGAGGAAAAGAAAGAGAAGAGAGAGAACGAGAAAGGGAGTGAGAGAATGTAGGTTACGAAGCTGATAGATCAATGCGATGGGTTGAAGCAGATAGCTGCTGTGTGAGTATGGGTGAATAAATTGAGAGACTCGGTTCGGTTGACAAATAGTAAGAGCAATGCAAAGCCAAAACATGAAAGAGAGAGAGAGAGTAGGTTGGAGGAGAGATGAGATGGGGGGAAAGATTGTAATGAGAGAGAACGAGAGAAATATGCAATTGAGATGGAGCATGTGAACCGCAGTTGATTAGATGAAAAACGGATATTAGATAGATGTACGTATATATACACATATATAAATTAACATTCACAAACACTCGAGACACATATGTATACACATATATATAATATATGAATATATATACGCATTCACACACACACATATATGTGCCTACATACATAAATAGACAGACAGGCAGGCAGACAGACAGATAGAAAGATAGATAGATAGATAGATAGATAGATAGATAGATAGATATAAGTATACATGTGTGTATGTTTCTATGTATGTATGCATGCTTGTATCACGGTACTACACGTATGAATACAGGTATATAAAACAAGAGATTTGATGAGTCCTTAAACTTTCTGTCACTAACACAAAACATCGGTAAAACATCGGCAAGCAGAATCAAAGAAATCGAAATAAAAGAAAAGAAATCGTTAGAGATTACAAGCAAGCGAGGATGAACAGGTAAAATAGACTGACAGATTGCAGCACTCATAGACGGATGAATAAATATTTCCAGCGAAAGAAGCGTAGTATTGTCTGGTTAAGAAGGAGAATAGCATAAATAAATAAATAATTGAATTAGGTTGCATACATATCAACAAATATTCAGATTTGATAAAAGTATAGAACGATTGAAACATGACTTATACAAGCATGCATACATTCGTACATACATACATTTATATATATATATATATAT
>NC_068981.1:48941622-48942958 GCF_001194135.2 Octopus bimaculoides | reverse complement strand
ATGTATATCAACATACGGTTTTTTTCCTAACGAAAGTATTTAAAATTTGTACAATTTACTTCAAAATATTTGGTTAACTCGTGAAATAATCGAATGTATGTCGAATATTTATATCGCAGTCCATCCCATTTTACAAAAATTTGAATAATGTACCGTTGGTTGGTATTGAGTTCATCGTCCAGTAAATAATAGATATATTTTATGTATTAAAGTCTCTTATTCCTAAGCAAAACTTCGTTAAGGTCTTTCTTGATATTTGGATGAAATAACTCAAGTGATATTAATGAAATATACGCCGTTAACCCTTCTCTCACCCAATAAAACCTTCTATGTGGGTATTTAGGTTTATAATCAAAGAACCATTAGAAAATAATTTCCCAATCGAACAAGAGGATGATGCATCTCGTTCGAATCATATACCTGTGTAGGCGGTTTGCTATATAGTACTTGAAAATATTTCTCCGGTTAGATTTTGAAGTATATGGGCTGGCTATGTTTTTTTTTTTTTTTATATCCTGTTATTTTACTTTCTCTTCTTTGTTACACTATTTTTTATAATGTAGAGGGTGCATACAATTTAAAATAGTAGCATTGCTGCTATTTGCAATGAATTGGATTTTGTGGGTAAATTCATTGTGGGGGTTCCAGTCTTCAACAAGTTTTTTTTTTTCTTTTTTCCTTTTTTAAAAATGTACGCTATGATTTAGCCAAGTTAAGTGTAGAATGTCTACATTGAGAGATAATGTAGAGCTAGCGAATGGAAAGAAGCAAATAAACTATATACTTATGAATTACACTCATTCAAAGACAAATATATGTCTATGTGTATGAGAGAGAGAGAGAGAGAGAGAGAGAGAGAGAGAGAGAGAAAGGGATGGTGCTAGCATTACTTATTTGAGAAAATGAAAGAAAGAGTGCGCCAGAATGTCTAGATGCGAATCGGTACACAATATTCTATATATATATATATTTATATACACACACATTTATAAGTATATTTACTTATGTATTTGTACAGAAATGCACACTTATACTTTCTCTCGCCCTGTTTCTATCATTCTTTCTACACGTTAACATAATACACACATACAAACACGCATATATACGTGTGTGTGTGTGTGTGTATATATATATATATACATATTCACACACACATATATACACATATACACGCATCCATGTATATGTGTATTTAGCTGTAACTTAACATAACGTACCCAAGGGTCAAGAATTTAGTGCATGGCACTTATAAATCTGTGTCCCTTAGAGTTTTATCCCTTAATAATATCTCTGTGTATCTGCACATGTAATTATATACATACACACATGCGTATAT
>NC_068981.1:48940020-48941455 GCF_001194135.2 Octopus bimaculoides | reverse complement strand
ATATATATATATATATATACATATATATATATATATACATATATATATATATATATATATATATACATATATATATATATATATATGTGTGTGTGTGTGTGTGCGTGTGTGTCTGTGTGCGTGTGTGCGTGTATACATAAACACATATATATGTGAGTGTATGCACTCACAGACATTACATACAATTCTTTATACATGTATGCATACGCTCAAATTTCATATACATATGCATATATATTCTTTTCTACTCTAGGCACAAGGCTCGAAAATTTTGGTGGAGAGAACCAGTCGATTAGATCGACCTCAGTACGCATCTGGTACTTAATATATTGACTCCGAAATGATGAAAGGCAAAGTCAACATCGGCGGAATTTGATCTCAGAACATGAAGACTGACGAAATACCGCTAACCATTTCGCCCAGGGTGCTAAGGTTTCTGCCATCTCGCACGCCTTGTATATGCACATATGTTATAGAGACAGAGGCATACACATAGCTACACACACACTCTCAGACAGAGACACAATCTCAGACAGTGTCACTTACATACTCATGCAATATACTCAGGAGTAGTTAGCAAGCTCTAAGTTGCTTTAGTTTCATTAACAGGCACTTGTAACAGTTTAGTTATTGTTTTCCGATTGCATTAAACAATGTGAACTTTGCTAAATGCTTGTGTGACTGACTATAGATATATTTTCAATCTAACACCAACTCAACACCTCAGACACACATTTTCTCCCTCCTGTGTCTCTTTTCATACCCCTTGCATACCCTCCCCCTCTCCTCCCCGCTTTCTCTCACTCTGTAACTGTGCCTCTATATCCATCATATGCAATACTTATGAAGCACATACTGCTTATACTCTACCCCTATTTTACTTTCTCTCATTCTCTCTCTGTTATCCCTTCTCCGTTTTAAGCCTCACACACACACACACACACACACACACACACACACACACACACACACACATATTCAATTGACACTAGTTGTGACTGAAGATGTAGGATAACACCTAGATTGGAAATAAATGTCAAATGATCTGAGTGCCTCAAAATACAAAATAAAAAAAAAAACAAGAAAAGCACATGTGTTGACCTGCGACTCAAAGGGATTTTCATTCTTATTTCTAGCAATGTAGGTACTAACCTACACCTCATTCACAATCATTGACAACTGAATTATTTCGCGTTTTATACTGTTTAATAATAATAATAATAATAATATTAATAATAAGAATAATAATAATAATAATAATAAGAAGAAGAAGAAGAAGAAGAAGAAGAAAATAACAATAACAAAAAAAAACAATATATATATATATATATATATATATATACAGAGAGAGAGAGAGAGGGAGAGAGAGAGAAGAAATAGAGAGGGTGGGAGAGAAACGTATACATATATGTGTGTGTGTGTATGCATATATATA
>NC_068981.1:48936101-48940010 GCF_001194135.2 Octopus bimaculoides | reverse complement strand
TATATATATATATATATATATATATATATATATATATATATATATACAGATAAAGTGTTGTGTAGCATATAATGAATATTGTTAATATATGCCCATTAAGGGCATTAGATTTCACACAGATGTATATACAGATAGATTTGATTGATAGAAATCGATTGATTGTAAAATGATAGGTATACTCGTAGACTATACAGCTGTGTATCTCTGGAGAACACATGATTTGATTTACACACATACGTAGTCACACAGAGAAAGATGCATACTTACAAACACTCTCGCTATATCTATCTATCTTTCTCTCGGTTTATACATCCGTGCATGCATACATAAATACATATATATAGGCGCCCATATATATCATTCATATGTATATATAGGAGGTGCTGCCGAAAAGTTCCAGGCTTTAAATATATTGAGAAACGCTTGCATAGAATCCCAATTTCCGAGTTCTTTTGCAGGGTGCAGAACAATTTTAAGGACCACTGCGATAGGTATGTGATTCTGAGAGGGAAATATACTGAATAAAATCATAATTAACTGATTATCGTGTATCTTTTGTACCCAAAGCACACACACACACACTCACACACACGCAGACACACACACACACATATATATATTACATATACACACATATATATATTACATATATTTTTATATAGTGCATATATTTATATATATTACTTATATTTATATATATTTAGTATATGCAGATAGATAAATATGTAGATAGATAGATAGATAGATAGATAGATAGATAGATAGATAAATAGATAGAGAAAAGGACAAATTGATATTAGATGTATGGAACCTGTATATATATATGATTGTTGAATATTTAGTTGCCAACACACTGGCTTCTTAAAAATATATTTTGGCATTTCTCCAGCATTAGCAATGTTTATGGCCTGAAGCGCTTCGCACACATTCGTTGACTGTCTTATACACGTGCACTCGTATGCATGTGTATCTCTTTAAAATATACACGCATAAATAAATACCTGCCTACACACACACGCAGACACACACACACACATACACCAAAACACACACACGGTTTCGAACTTTTGTTTTATGTTTTTACGTAAGTATTTTTGCGTGTTTCTGAATGTTCTTCTATGTGCATATGGGCGTTTGCGTGTTTGCGCATGCGTGTGTATACGTGTATGTGTGTCTATTAGAATCAGGTGAATTGCATGTTTTCTGTTCCTTTTTCTCACCGTAGAAACAACACTTCCTCGAAAACCTTTGGTGGACAGTAAATGATGTAACTGTGATTCATAAAGAACTCTGAAACATATATGTTTCCTCCAAAATGCTCAGAAATAATCTTGATTTCTTGGCATTCTATACTTTATATATGTGTGGCACTTTAAAATTCAAACCTTTGATCTTATCAAGGCTCAAAGAGCGCTGTCTGAATGCATGCCGGTCATGGTACATTTCTATGTTTTTTATGTTATAGGATTGAGAACTTTTAATTCAAACACACAGACACACATACAAACACATACACACATCTTATCTCTTTACTGCCCACAAGGGGCTACTCAAAAAGGGGGACAAACAAGGATAGACAAACGGATTAAGTTGATTATATCGACCCCAGTGCTTATCCGGTACTTATTTAATCGACCCCGAAAGGATGAAAGGCAAAGTCGACCTCGACGGAATTTGAACTCAGAATGTAAAGACGGACGAAATGACGCTAAGTATTTCGCCCGGCGTGCTAACGTTTCTGCCAGCTCGCCGCCACATACACATAAAGGCAGATATATATATATAAAGACAGAACGGAAGGAGGACTGAGAAAGGGAAAGAGAGAAAGATATGTGTATCAGACTATATGTATACATGTACTAAATAAATGCGAGAGCATATGGTTATGTAAGTGCGTTTAGCCTCCAAAGGCTCTGAATCGGTGAGACCACATAAAAACGAATTTGATTTTCGAAACAAGATAGTGCATAATCTTCCTACAATTCTAGAAATGGTTGTACTGTTTAACTGTATAGAATTAGGTGGCAACCTGATCAGGCTTGAAAGCCGAGATTTTTTCAACGAAATACTGGAATTTGTTGCAATTCATTAAAAAGAGAGTTCAGATACGTTAAATCCCTTAGCACTCTAACTCGTACAGATCTCATCATTGTTGTCTAGAATCGAGATACATGATTATATTTCACTTTTGAAATGTATTATATATGGGTGCATTTCCTCCATTTTGATTTTTATATCCAAACGTTTTTTTCAATAGAATATTTATATGCTAATATATATAACATTTAGGTACTTTGAGATCTAATTCCAATAACGATTTACTTCATATTGTCTTCAAAGTTTATAAAATTTTGATGTCAACAATATATATAGGTGCATGTGTGTGAATATGGAACTCTGTATGAATCTATGTATGTATGTGTCTTTATATATATATATATATATATATATATATATATATATATATATATATATATATATACATATATATATATATATATATATATACATTCACTACATACACACATACATGTATGTCAGGTCACTTTTAGATCACTGAATTGTGCTAATAGTAACATAAAAAACAAGTATAACTTCTACATGTTCGGGTCGGCACCGACTACACAGTCACCCGAACTAGGCTTACTTAATTTGGAGGGTTGCTAGATTCTCAGCAGGACAAAAAAAAAGACGTTTCAAAAGAACAGTTGAACGGTATGCATGTTCAACGACTATCTAGCATAGCACGCTTCTTAGAAATTCCGTGTTGATGTCCAGCTTGCTGAAAGAGCCCTGAGAGTGGGACAACCCGTAACCATTATTACATCATGTCTGTAAGAGAAAGTCATTACGATATAAAACCAGATATGCAGGGTGTGACATTGAACCTTTTGGAGTTATTTTTCTTGCATTCAGTATCGAAGCGCTTCTAAGTTTCTGAGCTTTTGACCAAACTCGCACTGCATATTTGGCTTCTCTCTGGGTTATATCACAAAGATAGAAAGAGTCTGTGATATGTTGTGCAAGCTTTACTGAACTTAAAGTTTTAAGTTGTGAAATGGCCAGCGAAGCAACTATCCGATTAAGGGTCGAGTAGGAGGGTGCAGCAGCGTGTATGGAAGATGTGGAGACAAAACCAGGTGAAGCCAACTGTTGGTGCATTACCCACGTCTATGAACAATGCTGGAAGTTTGCTTGGGCAATGGTCAGCGATGGTCTTTTGTCGGTCACGAGAGGACTGCAGTCATCATCATATATGAATAGATAGATAATAGATACGAAGATAAATAGATTGATATACGTAAGTAATTATAGAGATGGTATGATATGCACAAATTTCAACAAGTATTATGCATTTCATACAATAAACATGAGTTTAAAATTGAGATTAAAATGCAAAAAGAAATATATAATTTTTTAAGAGTATTGTTGACGGAAAATACTTTAGGCAAAATTTCTACATTTTCATTTCAATAAGCTTCGTTTTGAAATGTATATTTCTTATAGTTCATTGTTAAGCACTATCTTTTATTTTGAAATGACCCAAACGATATGTCGAGAAATTATTCTTTGTAAAGTTGTTTGACATCTACTGAAAATGCAAAATATTATTATTATTATTATTATTATTATTATTATTATTATTATTATTATTATTATTATTATCATTATCATAATTGTTGTTGTTGTTGTTATTATTATTATTATTAATATTGTTATTATTATTATTATTATCATTATTATTATTATTAATATTGTTATTATTATTATTATTATTATTATTATTATTATTATTATTATTGTTGTTGTTGTTGTTGTTGTTGCTGTTGTGGAGGCGCGTGGCTTAATGGTTAGCATGTCAGCACCTTGATCGTAAGATTTTGATTTCTGGACCGGGCGACGCGTTGT
>NC_068981.1:48934722-48935788 GCF_001194135.2 Octopus bimaculoides | reverse complement strand
GACCACAAAAGGATGAAAGGTAAAGTCAACCACGACAGTATTTGAACTCAGAACGTAGCGACAGGCGAAATACCGCTAAGCATTTTTCTCCAGCGTGCTAACGATCCGCCCAGTTCATCGCGTTAATAATAATAATAATAATAATAATAATAATAATAATAATAATAATAATAATAATAATAATAATAATAATAATAATAGCAATAATAAAAATAATAATGTTTCTTTTATTGGCCACAAGGGGCCAAGACATGGAGGACAATATCGAAGGACGAGTTACAGCACAAAATGATTACAAAAAAAAATGTGGGTTTAACACCAATCAAGGGGAGATACTACCACATTAAATGATATAACAGAGGATATATAACTGAAAGTTGAGAAATAAATAATAATCTTTTTTACTATAGGCCCAAGACCTGAAATTTAGATTATATTGACCCTGGGGCACAAACCGGTACTTATTTTGTCGACTACGAAATGATGAAAGCAAAGCCAACGTCGGCGGAATTTGTGCTAAAAACGTAAGGACGGGCGAAATGCCGCTAAGCATCATATCTGGCATACTAAATAGATATAATCCTCAATAGCGAGGTAGACCACTTAGGGTAATCCGGTGTAAGCTCCACACGAAAATCCCGAATTACTCAGCTATCTCCAAGGCATGAAGAAGTGCCTTCTTCCAGTTTTTTTCCTCCTGCTTAGAAAGGCTTATTCAAAGTAGATCCATTTAGTCTCACCAGGTTTGCCACTGTCGACCATCTTTTGATAAACGCAAAATAAGGCAACAACTCCTCTACCCTCACTTTCCTCTTCAAATGTTATTTGAAGAAATTGATGAGGGCTTGACTAGATAGGGTGTGCCTGTCTTCAAACCTTTCACACGGGTCCATTACACAGCCTCATGTATTTCTTCGTGCCTGTGTGTGCGTGGATGGGGGTAATGTCGGAAGCCCAGACACAGTCACATAATGATCGACACTTCAAGTGTGGTTGTTTTTCTATACTCAAAGTATTGTGTAAATACAAACAAATGAACATTGTAGGTTTCAGATCTAAAAACAAA
>NC_068981.1:48934184-48934712 GCF_001194135.2 Octopus bimaculoides | reverse complement strand
TATATATGTAGGTACGTATGTGTGAATGTATCTATATAACCTATACGTACTGGAATTTTAAGTCGCATCCGCTTTTATATATAAGCATATGTAAACTTTTCAGAGTTTTCAGCCATGACATTTCAATTGTTAGATCAACAGAGGTTATCATGTTCCACAGATACAGGTAAACGTAGTGTAGACCACAAGGGATTTCACACTGGAATAATGTGCGACATGGCAGGATAATTTAAACGCGCTGATTATTCCACTGAGAGTATTCAACATAGTTCTGTGCACCCAAGTTGACTTACAGGCTTAGATATGGAATATAAATTTTCGTGATCAACACACCGTGTTGTGGGATCAATTTGAATAGTATTTCAGTGCTATGTAGATTACAAAACACACACATGCACACGCGAACACGCACAACACGCACACACACACACACACACACACACACACACACACACATATATATATAAAGAGAGAGAGAGAGAGAGAGAGAGAGAGAGAGAAAGACGGAAATTTAAAAGAGGGGCTCAT
>NC_068981.1:48930847-48931417 GCF_001194135.2 Octopus bimaculoides | reverse complement strand
TATATATATATACTTTAAATGGAATGCAATACTTGACATGAGGTTTTTAGGTTTCGAAAACTCGACCGAATAACTTTATTATATATAATATTACGCTATATCTCTAGTAGTTATAATAAGCCCTCACCTGCTTGTTGTGGTAATACCTTTAATTAACACTTGGTTATACTACATCTGACTCTCCTGAACTAAACGGTTATACACACAGGCAGCGCGCGCTCACATACTCACATGCATTTGTATGTCAGCTGCACCACGTGCACATTCAAAGTCATCATATAAAGTTTACCCGTGTGGAACAAATATACAGATGGCAATCAAACATATTTGGGGGACGGAGGACATCAATATACTCTCTTCCGATTGTCAGAAGAAATTTTCTAAGAGAAGCCAACGGTTAATGTTGCCCACGCACTAAAATAAGTTGTCTTCCGGTTAAAACAAAACCATGATTATACGTAACATAATACCCACAAAAAACGAATAAAATATATTGGTGAGTGTTAAAGTCTTCACTGAAATGCCAGTGCGTTCACAGGTGTACATGTTTATGTGTGGGTGTATATATAT
>NC_068981.1:48929582-48930808 GCF_001194135.2 Octopus bimaculoides | reverse complement strand
TGTGTGTGTGTGTGTGTGTGTGTGTGTGTGTGTAGAGGGAGAGAGAGAGGTAGGGAGATAAATAGATAGATAAATACATACATAAATGCTTCGATATATATATACATACATAGTATATATGTATATTTATATCTATACCTTTCTATGTATTCAGCTATTTCCATCTCTCCGTCTCTTTCTCTCTCTTTCTCTCACTCTCTATCTATGTGTGTTGTGTATATGATTATAAGGAATCATTAAACACGTGTTAAATTATTTCCCTGTCTTATAATTTTGATCATATACATACATATATACACACACATATATATTCATATATATATATATATATACACACACACACATAATATTTTACTTATATATATATATATATATATATCCGTGCATGAGTGTTTGCGGTATGGGTATCTCTGTGTGCCTATGTGTGCAAAAGAGATATATCATTTCTATATATAATGTAAAAAACAGTGTTCGCGCAAGTGGGTAGTAAGATATTATCATGTGCCCCACAATGTAATTGTTGTTCTCTGTATTGTTACGCTTCGTTTAGAATATTAAATAATAGCCGTCAGGATACGAACATAAAACGAAAGAGTTAATATTCTAGAAGTCATAAATTTATGTAACTTGACATTCTCTAACACAACATACTCCAATGATCGATAACAAAAAAAAAAAAAATAGAAAATCATGAATACCAGTAATTATCACGGATGATACATATCACATTTTCTGAACGAGAATCATATCTTTAAAGGGATAGAATCTTCGGTTAGATTGACCTTAATAACTGAGAGTTTCTTGCCTGAAAGCATATGCAAGAAAGTGTGGGTGTGATTGCGAGTGCATACTCAAATATCATATGGTCAGTCATAGTTATTAATGCATTTGTACGATAGCAAGAAATATCAAAGACAATATTTCATGGATTTACATGGATAATTATCTCAAGGAAATTAAGGTTACAAATTAATGTCCTTCCCAGAATATTTTAAAATTTTGCCAATTTACAAATAGGAGCAAATTCTAATATCTACAAATAAATATTTTTGGAAAAATTAGAGACACAAAGACTAGGGACACACTGATCTCAGAGTCATAAAATCTACATTGATATAAATATACATTAATTTATTTATGCATGCTTATATACTGATATATAATTATGGTAGTGTGTGTATATGTGCACAAACACAAACGTACGCATATATATATATATATATATA
>NC_068981.1:48927307-48928432 GCF_001194135.2 Octopus bimaculoides | reverse complement strand
TATATATGCATATATACATATATATTTATGTACGTACATGTGTGTATGTATGTGTGAATATTTGCTCACATATACACGCACGCAGTCACGCACATACATATCTATATACTAATGTATCCGGGTGTCTATATTAATGCCTATGTAATATTGTATATCTTTTAATATGCTTTAGATACACATATGCACATACATACATACATACACACAAATAAAAACACTTTTAAAGCACTCAACATAACATGCACTTAGTCGCACAAATACGCACACGCACGTAAGCGCCCACACACACACACTTGTGTATGTATATCTTCAAATACTGGAATTTCTCTGTATGTGTGTGTATTCGTAAACGGTATTGTGGATCTATATTAATACGCTCGTCCGTATGTGTGAGCGTTTCTATGTGTATGTATATTCATATATAAAGAGACGGTAGATAGATAGACAGATCGATAGATTGAGTGTTGATAGATAGATAGATAGATATATATATATATAGATAGATAGATAAATAGATAGATAGATAGATAGATAGATAGATAGATAGATAGATAGATAGATAGATACATGAATATATAGATAGATAGATAGATAGATATATAGATAGATAGATAGTTGAGAGGTAGGTAGATATAAAGATAGATAAACATACAAATAAATCTATGCTCACCTATATACCAACGTACATCGACACATTAACAAGACATATATATATATTTATGTGTATGAAGAGAGACACTACTTTCATAGATCGCAAGAAACATACACATAAATAACTAAAAACACAAAGATTCGCATCGTTAAAGGGTATTAGACAGACGACAATTGGTTGAGAGTTGAAAAGAGTAAAAGAGACTCATATACGTGCATTAACCTGAAGACATAAAAGACACAAATAAACACACACACACAGACAAACATACACAGACGCACAGAGACACAAACACACACACACATACGCGCAGCATATGTATGTGTGTGTTTGTGCGTTTGTGTTAGTGCATATGTGTACGTATGTATATACACATACTTATATAAAATTGTGGGAGAACAGTGGGGGTGTATATGTTGATGAATAAGTACATAAATAGATGAGTATATATGTATATATATATATATATATAT
>NC_068981.1:48922354-48927086 GCF_001194135.2 Octopus bimaculoides | reverse complement strand
GTGTGTATATAGCTTTGCATACATTCATTAGAAGTGAATGACAGCTTTATAAAAGGTATATATGAAAAGACTTAGACCTTAGATCAGTAGTCAGTCAGAAAATTAAATTAGATTTATATATAAGAAAATAGATACATAGGCAGGCAAGCAGGCAGACAAACATACATAGACGCATAATACATACATACTGACAGAGAGAGATAGAGATAGAGAGGGATAGATATAGAGATAGAGAGAGAGAGAGGGAGAGAGAGACAAACAGACAGACAGACAGAAAGACAGATACATAGATAGATAGATAGATAGATAGATAGATAGATAGATAGATAGATAGATAGATAGATAGATAGATAGATGGTTAGACTGAATGATATGTGAGTTTATTCATTGAATATTTTCAAACAGATTGATAATATATATATAAAATAGTAAATTCAGACTGAAGTAAAGAATAATGATAATAATAATAATAATAATAATAATAATAATAATAATAATAATAATAATAATAATAATGATGATAATAATGATTCTATCAACAAAATAACTGTAAGAGAAAGACTGAATGCGATGTCAACAAGTGGAATGAATATCAACAGATTCAACACAAACGGAACATAGTTTAGAATGAAACGATTAAGCAGAAATACCTGTCGATAGAACGCAGAATGTAGGAACTGTAAGCGTTACAGAGAATCACAGACTTAGTCATATGGTCACATAGCGAGTAGCTTGGAACTGAATAGCGAGAAATCGCAAGGTGGTATATATGTAGCAATGTAAGAAGTGGTTATAGTATGTACGTATTTCTCTTTCGGTCTCCAGCGGATTCCATATACGTTTTCTTTAGCTAACACACTTGATATATTGTGTAGTTGTACATACGAGACCACATAAACCTATCTACCTGCCTCACTACACACACGCACACATATGTATGTATAAAATGCGTGTATACGTGTATAGGTAGGTATATATCTATATGTTAAACTATATTATTATCTTATCCTCATACTATGTGTCTGTGTTTAAGTGTGTGTGTATTCGCTTGAGCTTACGAAGGTGAGGTTTATGCAGGTTCACCCTTCATCTTGTCGGGTGTATGCGTAAATATTTAGACAGGACGTTTTGTGAGAATTTTTTCAGAGAGGTTTCATTTAGGTTGCTATCAAGGGTATGTATCCGTCTCAAGTTGAAAATAAAATATTAAAAAAATTAAAAAATAAAGATAAAAAAAACAAATGCAAAGAATAAAGATCTATTTTGTCTTTGAATTAAATGATGATGATGATGATGATGATGATGTTAATAATAATAATAATAATAATAATAATAATAATAATAATAATAATAATAATAATGATAATGATAATTATAATAATAGTAATAATAATGATAATAATAATAATAATAATAATAATAATAATAATAATAATAATAATAATAATAATAATAATAATAATAATAATTAATAATAATAATAATTAGTGTTTCGTATTTAGTGCTAGTAATTTCCTGTAGAGTGGGCAACACGATTAAATCAGTCCAGAACTAGTGTTGGTACTTGTTTTATTGACCCGGAGGATGAAAATGCAAAGTTGACTTCAGTGAGATCCGAACTGATAATGTAAGAACCGGAACAGATACCACACGTCATTTTCTGTCAAACTTTAATAATTTCGCTTTCCACCTTCCTCAATAATAATGATGATGATGATGATGATAATGGTAATAGTAGTAGTAGTGATCGAAGTGATGTTGATGGCGATAATGATGAAGGTAATGATGACACTTTTCTATACGAAATTATTATTATTATTATTATTATTATTATTATTATTATTATTATTATTATTATTATTAATAATAATAATAATAATAATAATAATAATAATAATAATATTAATAATAATAATAATTTCCAATTTATCTGAAACCAAATAATGGCGGTGACGACGACGACGACGATGAAGAATTTTGTGGTGGTGTTGATGATGATGACGATGGTGATGATGATAATAGTGGTGATGATGATGATGATGATTTTGAAGAGGCGGAAGAGGAAGATGAGGGAGAAGAGGAGATGGTTGAGAGGAAGATGGCGAGGGTGAGGATGATGACGCTAATGATGATGGTGATCAGCCGTTTAACACCGGTACAAGGTCAGACATTTTGTGGGAGAGAGTTGTATATACATACGGCTTAATCTGCATCACTGTGATATTACTATGTATTTCATATACCTGAATCCCCTCTTAAGTAAGATAAGATGTAGTCCTACTCCCACCTAAACAAAAAATTGAGAGAGGAAAACAAAACAAAAAAGTACTACTCGTCACGGCTGGAATACTGTCCATGATTGATCTGGTTTGAAAGGGATGATCTCAGGCTGCGAGCAAAAAAAAAAAAAAAAAAAAAAAAAAAAACAATCTGAATGGAGTGAAAGCTAAACTGATAACCAGAAATTTAAAACTAAATCCTATAGAGTAAGAATAACAAGAATAACTACAAATTATTGTAGAATGTTTTCCCTTTTCTGTTCATTTCAGTAATTTTAACAAGCGTAGTTGATTAATATTATAGTTGATTCCGTCAACGTAATACAAGTACTTATTCAATCGATCGTATTGGAATTAATGTAAACCACTTGACCCTACTAAAATTTGAATTCTGACCATAAGCCGATGTAACGATAATATTTATAACAATAATAATTATTTCTAGCATAGGCACAAGGACGTAAATCGACTTCAGTACTTGTGGGGATCTTTTCCCTCCTTAATAGACTCCAGTGAGATGGAGATATAATTTTTGACCTGATCGGTATTTGAGCAGAGGACGTAAAGAACCGGATACATACTGCAAGGCATTTTGCCTAGCCCTTCTGCATATTTACCAATTCTATTTCAAATAATAAGTCTTTTCTTTAGTGTGGTCATAAAGTCAGATATATTGGGGGTGTCATATTCAATTAAAACTGATTTCATTTCCCGAGTTTTACTTTGATTTAGATGCGAAGGAAAGACACTGGGCCGGCTCGGTACCGATACGATTTGAACTCAAAACAACGAAAGGGACGTAACTATTTATTTTTACTACGCGGCATTTTGTCCGATGCACTGATATTTTACCCACCCACAGCCGTAAAAGTAGCAATATTGCCATTAATAATAATGATGATGATGATGATGATGACGACGACGACGACGACGATGATGATGATGGTAATAATAATAATAACTTCTGTAACACTAGTTATTTATGACGATATTTGTTTCATTAAAGGAGAAATAATAATAATATCTATAGATAAAGTTTATAACTGGTACTTTCTGTTGTTTTTAGAGAAATATGAAATTCAAAGCTGACCACAATGATATCAATAACTAAAAGAAGACCTATATATAATACCAGCATAGCATTAAACGAAGATAGGGAAAGATAAATGACTGCAAGAGAAAAGAGAATTTCACGTATCGTATTCAAGCAAATTAAACAGAATTAAATAAAAACAACATAGCTCGATGAGTCGTTATGCTGTTGATGTTCGAGTAGTCCTATGTTATAAAGTATTCCAGACTTGACCAGCGTATGGTTTGTTAGCTGGATATAGAACTACATTATCTAGTGAGCCCTTTTCTTTTCAAGGTAGTAAGATTTGATTGAAAGGAGATTGGAGTGTTATTTCTAGCAATTTAATTTATCATGTATTGCCTTCCATTCGCTGTGGAAGGATGAATGAATAACGTTTAACACGGTCAATGAAGGAAAAGAAAAAAAAGAATATAAACAGAACGAGAAGGGATGGAGGTGGGGGAAAGTGATGTGAGGAAAGTGATGTTGTACAAGTGGAGAAACAGCAATAATCGAAAGAGTGAAATGATAGATATAGAAATGGAAGGAGTGGGGTGTAGAAAGTAAGAACAAAAAATGAGTGGAGAAAAATCAAATAACAGAATGAAAGAAGTCTGAAAAAGAAGAAGAAAGATAGACCGATTGAATGGTGGAGGGTGGAACAGAGAAAGAATTAACGACAGATAAAGAAAGAAAGATAGATAGATAGAGAGAGAGGGGGGAGCAGGAGGAGGAAGGAATGACAACATTAAAATATTTCAGACATATCAATTAGCAATATAGCACAATAAAGATATAGATATAATAGCGGTATGATAAGATTACATTCTAACGTTCCCCACAAATATATTTGTGTATGTGTGTGTTTGTATGTGAGTGAGTGTGTTTGTGTGTGTGTGTGTGTGTGTGTGTGTGTGTGTATGTGCGTGTGTGTGTGTGTGTATGTGTCTGTGTGTATCCCAATGTATATGTATGTATGTAAATAGGTAGTTAGGTAGGTACGTAGGTATAAACTCGGCTAAATATATAGGTAGATAGAGGAAATAACAGGTGAAATATATTGAATATCGAGCAAATAAGAAGAGAGAGAGAGAGAAAGAGAGAGCGAGAAGGAAAGGCAGAAAGAAAGAGTGAAAGAAAGAAAGAAAGAAAGAAAGAAATATAAAGGATGAAGGGTGATATAAAGTCAGCATTAATTGGATGAAGGAAAAAAGTAATTCGAAAGGAATGAAATAATTAGCAAAATATATATACATGACTACAGAAAGTGAAAGTAAGACGGAAAGCGGTAGATAGTGGCCGAGGTAAAGGAGAGAAAGAGAAGAAAATAATACACACATACCTACATATATATATATATATCTATATATATATATAT
>NC_068981.1:48920413-48922201 GCF_001194135.2 Octopus bimaculoides | reverse complement strand
ACACACACACACACACACACACACACACACACACACACACACACACACACACACACAAATGAATCGAAAGATGGAGTGACAGAACTATGATGCCGGATATAGAACGAAAGCCAGCACAGGTAGATATCTGAAAAAATGAAAATATATGGGGGAAAAAAAATGAATAAGAAAATGAATGAAATGTGAAAGAAAGGTGAGTTAAGGAATAAAATGTTGAACGGATATTATTTGAATAGTTAAACTGGAAAATAGAATGACAGAACTGTAGAGACAGTAGACTATATGAGATGGAAAGAAGATAGCGAGAGTGAAAGAAAATATTAGAGGTAGGTGACTAAAACCAAGAAGGCATGAATTGAATATAAAATTGAAAAATGTAAGAAGAAATGTAGTTTTAAAGGATCAAATAATATTAAAGGGAAAATTTGAATGAAGACAAAAAAAGAAAAAAAAAACTATTTCAAAATAACAGAGAAAATGAGAGGGTGAACGATATGTGAATAAAAGGTAGAAAGGTGAAGCGAGGTAGCGAATGAGAAAACGATAGAATGAGTGAAGGAAAGATAGAAAGATGCTTAGGTTAAGCAAGGTAAAACAAACTGTCCATAAACGACATACAGAATGAAGAGGGAATATGTAGAGAGAAAACTATATAGAAAGATATATTATACAAAATGAAGAGGTAAGACTTACCTTATAAACGATTCCATGACAAGATAGACACTGTGGTTGAAGGTGAAGTTGGGGAAGGTAGAGTAGTGGAGGAAAGGGGGAGTTATGTGAAAATAGTGATAGGAAGAGAGCGAAATATAGAGGGAGAGAGAATGTAAGAAAGCCAGAGAGAGAGAGAGAGAGAGAGAGAGAGAGAACGAGAGAGAGAGAGAGAGAGAGAGAGAGAGTGCGAGACGGAGACCAAGAGCAAGTATTAGAAAAAAGAAAGCGTCACTGAGAGACCGGGAGATAGAGAGAGTAGTTTCAGAGACAAGCTGACAGTGATAGTAAGAGAGGGAGAGAGAGCATATGATGGAGAGATGAAAAGAGATATATAGAGAGAGATAGATAACGTGTGTCTGTGTCTCTGCATGCATGTACGTGAGTATGCGTCATGTTGGATGAACGAACGATGTTACATGGCTAGCAATACCGTTGATAGGTGTATATGCTTTGCATTGATAACCACACAAACAGTAGTCACAGAATGAGTTGGTAGAAGCTGGGTGCTAGATGACGTACTTATCAATGTATACGAAGACGTATGCGCGTACGATAGTATGTAACTATGTATGAAATCCACACACACACACACACACATACACACACACACACACACGCATACAAATACACACACGCGTACACACAACACAAACACACATGCACACGTACACATACAAATACACACACAAACACGCATGTATATACATATATATATATATAGATAGATATATAGATATGTATGTCCTAGTGGGAATAATTTTGTTTAATTGTGTTTCTATGCGTTTGTGTTTATACGTTGACTAACGTATACCGTGTATAACGCTTGTATGTTGATATGAATATGGAGAAACGGCGCACGGTGTTCCAAAAGATTATGAAAACATGTTTCCGAAGTGTCTGTCTGTTGATAGGTGTACACACAGACATACACACAATCACTGATACGGAAACAAACACACAGACACAGAGACACAGGCACGCGCACACACACACACACACACACACACAAACTCAAACACAGACTAATATTATATGTATATATATATATATATATATATATATATATATATATAT
>NC_068981.1:48919197-48920103 GCF_001194135.2 Octopus bimaculoides | reverse complement strand
AGCACAATAGGTAATAATATATCAATCTCTACACATAGTGAGTTCGTTTAAATATTGTATACCTGTTCAAATATGTTATCCCTATAAAAACATCATGTGCCCTAGCCACACACACAAAGAAACACAGAGGGTTTGTAGAACAAGAGTATGAAACCTCAATACATGACTACATGACTTACACATGTTTCTTTTCTTATTGTTAGGAAGTTATAAAAGTGACTCAAATTCCGACAGTTTCGTGATCGTGGCCTATTAACACTCCTAAATCACGTATAGTTGTTTGCTGAAAAAAAAAAAAAAAAACTGTATTTTTACTGCAATCTAGTTCTTTCAATCAATTTTATTACATGTATGTATATAATGCACACTCAATATACATAGAAGGTACAAGTAAACCATATAAAGAAATTCATATCTAGAAATGATTGCAACGCGTCTGAGATACAGTTTGATCTGGGCTCAACATTTCTCACCGGGCTTAAACCTGTTCCCGAACGAATTATGGCCCCGAAATGTTTACATCTGCTCTGGATATATTACCGGCTTTGCAAGGGTCGGACATGCGGTATGTATATATGTACATATTTGTTTATGTGTGACAATGGTTGTCAGTTTGTACGTGTGAGGGCGTACGTGTATATGTTTACGCGTGCGCACCTGTCTAGTGATAGATCTATAAACCGTTCACAACAGGCGAGACAACACGGTTAAATACTACTGGCAGGATACGCGGATTAGTGTGCAGCGCTTGCATGATACTTGTGGGTGTATAAGTTCACATCATGTGAACATACACAAACCGATAGGCTCAGAGGTAGACATAGAAAAATACACACAAACCTATACACACACGCGCGCGCGCGCACACACACAATCAACACCCAAATATACGAAGCATATATATAT
>NC_068981.1:48917073-48918324 GCF_001194135.2 Octopus bimaculoides | reverse complement strand
TATGAACGCACACTGTGTGTGTGCGTCGTACTGAGGGAGGGACATACTACGAGTTTACTAAGGAGTGATTTCGAAAGTAAGCAGCAAGTATTTGGAGTGTGGTAAAACCCTGAGAGTGACAGAGTCTTCGTAATCGAATAAGAGCTAGTTTTTGAGAGACTAAGAGCGAGAGACAACCAGAGTGCTAAAATAATTTTCGTTTGAGTATGCATCAGGTAGCCGTATAGGAATTGACTCTTTCGTTGTTCAGGCAGCTGGTAGTTCTCGTGACGATGACGATGACGACGACGACGACGACGACGACGACGACGACGACGACGATGATGAAGATGATGATGATGATTGATACGATATGAGCGACTATTTTATATACGACGAAACGAAGTACAGTATGATTATCATTATCATCATCGACATTATCAACATCAACAATTAATGATCGCTGTTATAACAACAACGTAAACAACAGCAGTAGCTACAACAGCAGTAACAACATCAGCAACAAGTGTTATATTAGTGAATTCAATCATATGGAGAAATCAAATTTTGTGGAGGAATCTAATGCTTTCCTGAATTTATTCAACTTATCACACGAATGAGTTTGAAATGAAAAGTTAACCCATGGCGGGATTTAAACTGAAATATAAAAAGGGGAATAACAAAACACCGCAAAGCATTTTGTCCCAAACACTCTCGAGTTTGCCTCAAACCTCATAATACACAAATAAAACGCTAGGAAAATACAACCAGTTTGCTAGAAATAGCCGTCCAAGTTTGTCTCATGCCTGACTTCGCCTCACGTCTCACTTTCCCTCAGCCCCAAGCAATTTAATTCACCTCAACTCCATAAGCATGAAACTTATTAATTTACGAAATTCTTCTCCGCAGTGTTTTCATTTCGGGGGCGACGTTAACCATTTTTCGACCACTCGCAATGTTATTAGTAATTGAAATATATTTTGTTTCTGTGTATCAGAGAAACTAGAATGGTCACATCTGCAAACACATGATCTCTATCAGTGATATAAGTCTGCTTAAGCTGCAGTTGCTTTACGTTTCCCCACCTACAAATTTATCTGAGCTTACCTGGGACAATATAATATGATAAAAATTGAAGTTATATATATGTGTGTGTGTGTGTGTGTGTGTGTGTGTGTGTGTGTGTGTGTGTGTGTATGCGTGTGTGTGTGTCGTTTATTACTATTGAATATAAATATTGACTTATGGTCAGATATGTTATTCGTAGTACCA
>NC_068981.1:48915829-48916803 GCF_001194135.2 Octopus bimaculoides | reverse complement strand
ATATATATATATATATATAGGCTATGTATATTTGCTGTTTGTAGCCGAGCGAGAGGTAATGTAGGACTTCTAATCCTGGTTCACATAACTCCGACTCTCTCATCCCTGTATGTGAATATGTATCCTGCACATGTAGAGTTATATACAAGATTTTCTGCGTATCTACTTGCACCTCCTTGTGCAAGCGCCTCTATGTTTATGTATGAATTTTTGAGTTTGTGCGTGTGTGCATCTGGGTATATGTGCAGGTGTGTGTGTGTGTGTGTGTGTGTGTGTGTGTGTGTGTGTGTGTGTGTGTGTGTGTGTGTGTGTGTGTGTGTGTGTGTGTGTGTGTGTGTGTGTGTGTGTGTGTGTGTGTGTTTGTGTGTGTGTGCACAAATATATGTAATTGGCTCTATATAAGCCATATACACTCTCGCGCACGTATTCGCATGTGAATGTGTACGAGTGCAAAGGCTGCTGCTTGCTCTATTAGCATTGAACTGCAAATCTATTTCTTATCCATACGCAAACATTGTGCCTGCCTGCTTTAAGTATGTGTATATGTATCTGTTTTAGTGTCAATTTCTTTTTTTTTTTTTTTGTTTCTATCGAATTCACCTCGGTGACGTATTCTATGAATATATATTGGCCGTAGTATTTCACTGGTATTTTTACTTTATGGACACTTATATATATATATATATAGGTGTGTGTGTGTGTCGGCGTTTGTCATACCGAAATCTCTCTGGGAATCTAAAATCGGTGTGCGTATGCAAGTATGCTAGCATGTATATAAGTGTACATGGTTTTATTTTTGTATATCTCAGTAATCTAAACCTATATATAATATATATATGTCTCACACGCATCTATATATATATGTGGGTATTTGTGCGTTTGTGTGTGTGTAACATATATATATATATATATAGAGAGAGAGAGAGACAGACAGAGATAGAGACAGAGAGATAGATATAAGTATATATATATAT
>NC_068981.1:48912957-48914992 GCF_001194135.2 Octopus bimaculoides | reverse complement strand
ATATATATATATATATATATATATATATATATATATATATATATATATATACATATACACAAAGGAACGCGTGTATATATACGTGTCTATACTAGAGTACATTCAGAGAGATAGAGAGAGACAGACAGACAGACATAGACAGACAGAAAGAGAGAGAGAGAGATAAATAGATAGATAGAAAGAGAGAGAGGGGGAGTGAGAGAGAGATAGAGAAAGAGAGATAGAGAAAGAGAGAGAGAGACAGATGAGATACCGAAACAGTGTGACAGGCGGAGAAAGACTGAACGATGGAACGAAGGCGTTTTTCTTATGTAGGTACCAATGACATCCCGTGCTTGCCACAGTTTGCATATAGATACGTACACACAGACACAAAGTGCACTCACACAGAAGACGGCTAGGACGACTGTGCATAGTTATTCGAGTTTATTGCAATACAGGCCAGATGTCACTCAGATGACTCCTACTGTTTCAAATTTAAACAGGTGAAGGATACGTTGAGATTATAGTAGTCCTGAATACCCGTAACATCAGAGTGGGTGCATCATGTATGAATAACATTATAGAGATATATATGCATATATATATATATATATATATATATATGCATGTATACGCAAAAATACTGCTTCTAAAATCTCTTTAAGAGGTCAACTCAGTAGTTATACTAAGTGGCTGCGAACATTACTTATACACGCACACGCACTCACACACACACACACACACACACACACACACACACACACACACACACGTATGCATAAGCAACTGCGCCGGTGTGGGTGTGTGGTAAGAAGCTTGCTTCTCAACTGCATAATTCCGGTTTCAATCTCACTTCATATCGTACTTTGGGGTAATGTCTTCTAATGTAGTCTCGGAGCCACCAAAAGCGTGTTCGTGTATTTGGTAGACAGAAACTGAAAGAAGCCTCTCATATATATGTATATATGGGAATCTTCTTTCAGTTGCTGTGTAACAAATACATGGGTAAGCAAAGGAGGAATTGAATTTTCCGTTGATATAGGGTTGAAACATGATAAATATAATTGTTCAGATTTCGCATTTAAATCACTGAAAAAGTTTGCCTAAACCCAATATATTCGCATCAATAGTTTCGCTGTCTCCTTTACAAATAACAAGGTGTGGATGAAAATTATGATCAAAGAAATAATAAGCGAATAACCAAAGGACGCTATGCCAGATTAAATGAGGTGTTGCATTCAGATCTTTTGACTTACAAAATGCTAATACTCGCAATGAATTTGCAGTCCCTTTACTCATAGCGAAATCTGGGACATTCAACTGGTATGTCGACTACATCTGCAACATAGTCATTTCAATCTGCAAGATCCAGCCACCCACTGGAATCAGTGTTTCAGGTTAGAACGGATTGCCTATCAGTGCCGTTAGATATCATTAAAAAAATACGTGCTAAACACTACCATAAAAATTTAATACATCAAACAAGTGCTTAAAGGAAATAACATTTTGTTGGTCTATAATTGATGCTTCAAGAAACGGTCACTTCCTAATGACTGTTATGAGTCCAAAAGTTTAAGCGAAGCTTTTCTCGTCAAAATCAGGAAGAAAAACAGGAAGAAATATATATATTATATGTAACATAGATATATAATATACATTATATGTAACATATATATATAATATACATTATGAAAATTCATATTCTTTTATTTCTTTCAGTTTTTTTTACTGCAGCCATGCTGGAGCACCGTATTTTAGTCGAACAAATCGACTCCAGGACTTATACTTTGTAAGCCTAGCACTTATTCTAATCGGTATATTTTGCCGAACTGCTGAGTTACAGGGACGTAAATACACCAGCATCGGTTGTCAATCGATGGTGTAGAGACAGACACACAAACATACAGATACATACACATATACACACGCACACACACATATACGAGGGGTTTCTTTCAGTTTCAGTTTCCACTCACAAGGCTTTGGTCAGATCGTGGTTATAATAGAAGACACTTGCCCAAGGTGCCACGCAGTGGAACTCAACCCGGAACAA
>NC_068981.1:48905105-48912806 GCF_001194135.2 Octopus bimaculoides | reverse complement strand
ATATATATATATATATATGTGTGTGTGTGTGTGTGTGTGTGTGTGTGTGTGTGTGTGTGTGTGTGTGTGTGTGTGTGTGCGTGTGTGTGTATTTATAAGTAAAGATATAATGCCTACCTATGTGTGCGGCTAACAGCTATATAAGATAGCTACTGACAGGCAGACAATGGATAATCCCTACTAAACTTATGCCCCTCGATGGAAATTATATTCTCTCCTACATATGGGAATCCATATGCGCACACACACATATATACACATACGCACCCACACACACAAGCACACAGACACACAAGCACACACACACACAAGCATACACACACACAAACACATACATATGCATTTAGACTTATATATGTTTGTATTTGCGTGTTTGTGTGCGTTTGTCAGCGTTTGTTTGTCTGAAGAATTTTGTTCCGTTGCATGTTGTTATATGTCGTTAGTAAAAAAGTTTTCCGTTGATTTTAAAATATCTGGTGTGTTGTACTTTGTGCGTGAGTTTGACTAACATTGCTTTTGATATATCAGAAATGTCAAGAAAACATGTTGCAATATACGTTAGATTGCCGTTTAGAACTTTCTCGTGTCGTTACAAGTTGTCTGTTAAAATTTCCTTTACATATCCTGTCTCAGTCTCTACCTTGTCTTTCCCTTTGTTCTTAGGACAACTGTTAATAAATAAATAATAAATAAATAAAATATATAAATAAATAAATAAATAACATCAACAACAACAACAACAACAACAACAACAACAATAATAATAATAATAATAATAATAATAATAAAGAATTCTTTTCGTTTTCTCAATGGAAACAATGAAAGGGAAAAGTATTGATGCAAAACCGGATGAAGATGATGTATTTACAGAATAGAATATGAAAAATACAGTCATACTATTTAACCGCATAATGACAAAATGTTAATTGAAAGAAGAACGTATCGAAGTAGGGGACCTACGAATAAATATGGGAACACAGCTTTCATCAGGTGTCCACAATCGTCTGGATGCAGACCAGTAATGGGTCGAAGATAATTTAGTACTGGACTGACAGCAGAGAAGAGCGGTTTATAAACTCATTTGGATTATATAAGTAATATATATGCATTTTATATGTAATAATGAAATTATATATCATGCACTTCATTGTGTTTTATTGTGCGTGTCATACACTCCTCAGTGGGAAAAAAATTGTATGAAACCGACCCGTAGTGCAAAACAATAGTTGGTGACCTCTGGCCTATATGATTTATGAAGATAACACAGAATAACCCATTCTGGTGCTAGGTAGAGTCGACTGAATCAACCTTGGTTCACGAGTGACGCTGTGTTGTAAAGATGTAATCCAGTAATGACACGGAAACTAAACCGGAAACATCAAAGCATTTTCATTAACCACCTGTAAGTATTTTGTGCATCAATTTACCTGTACGCCATCAGTGACTAGAGCATTCGTTTATAATTTAGAAAAAAAGCCAGCAATTTTAGCAGGAATGAGGCTAGTCGATAGTATTGACCCCTTCGGACCAAAATACAGTAGTCGACTCCGAAGAGACAAAGGTCGAATTTTAAATTGGAACGTAAAGAGCCCAAAGAAATATTGTAAGGCTTTCTAACAGTTCTGCTAAATCGCAACTTTTGGATTTTCTATTAAACACGAGACCACTAGACTTCAAAGGACAATGTTAATCGATTAACACTCTAGCTTTCTATCCAACTGAGCTGTAGGGGTACCTCAGTGTGGTTTCAGACCAGAGCATAAAAAGTCGACTCTGTAAAGTCACCGCCGTATTATTGATGATGGTCATGATGATGATGATGATGATGATGGTGATGATGATGCTGATGATGATGATGATGACGACGACGAAGACAACGACGACGATGATGATGATGATGCTGATGATGCTGATGCTGATGCTGATGATGATGATGATGACGACGACGAAGACAACGACGAAGGCAACGACGATGATGATGATGCTGATGCTGATGATGATGATGACGAGAGTGACGACGACGATGACGACGATGATAACAGCGAGAGAACGATCCAGCTATTGACCAGACGTAATTATTAAAGACAGGGAAGAAAATTCTTGTAGACTAATATTGGGTTGTCCGGAAAGTTCGTACCGATTTTTAAAGGAAAGAAAAAGGTCAATAAATACTTGCCATTACATTTATAATCAATCAAATATGAAACATTTTGTTGCACAATACGTCTCCATCTTTCCTTTAACTTGAAAATACCCTTTTTCCCAGAATTGAAGTGGTTTCATGGAAAAAAAATTCATCAAAGTATCTTTTTACGTCATCCAAGGAATTGAAATGTTTACCATTAAGACTATTCTGCAGAGACCTGAATATATGGAAATCTGAAGGAGCAATATCTGGTGAATATGGAGGGTGGGGTAACACATCCCAGCCAGGCTGCAGCAATTTTTTTCTGGTTTCCAAAGAAACGTGCAGTCATACTTTATCATGTTGGAAAACAACACAATTCCTCTTGGCCAATTCTGGACGTTTCTATTGAATTGCTGCGTTTAACTCGTCCAGTTGGGTGCAGTATTTCTCAGAATTAATTGTCTGGTTACTTGGGAGATGCTCATAGTATAGAATTCATTTCCAATACCAACAGATACAAAGCAAGCCTGTTTTTAGGGTGGAGACCCACTTTTGGGGTGGCTAAGGGTTGCTCATGTCGCTTACTCCAGGATCGGTTTCTCTGAACATTTCGGTAAATAATCCATATCTCATCACCTGTGGCAATTTGCTTTAAGAAAGGCGCGTTTTCATTTCGTTTAGGAAGCGGATCACGCATGGAAATGCGATCTAAAAGGTTCTTCTCACTCAACTTATGTAGTAACCAAACATCGTAGAGATTTGTGTACCCAAGTTTTACCAGGTGCTCATGAACGATGGATTTTTTTATAAGTTGAGGCTTTCCGCCAATTCTCGAGTTGTGCAATGTGAGTTATTCTCAATTAATGACTTGATTTGGTCATCATCTGTAGTGGATAGTCTGCCTGATCGCTCTTTATCAATAAGGCTAAAATCCCCAGCTCGGAACCTTACGAACCACTTCCGTACAGTTATTTCGGATAAAGAAACATCACTGTAAACTGCGCATATTTTTTTTGTTGCTTCTGGGGCATTTTTCCTTTTTCTTAGCGTTACAGAATTAAAACAGGTTATAGGAACATAAACCTTCTTCCACGAAAAGATAATTTAAACTGTGCTCTAAATGGAGGTGTAGTCAAATTCTATTTTATGGACTCAACCATGTTCTAAAAGAAGTCGAAAGGTAAGCTACTATAAATCGGCACGAATTTTCCGCATAACCCAATATATATAAGTGTTGGCACTGACAAAAATATATCTGTAAAGGAATTTGACAAATTAACCAAATATAGTAAATACAAGGACTTGGAAATTGAAATACAAAAGATGCAGCATCTTAAAACATTAGGTGCCCATGTATAATAAAAATGGGTCAGAGGCATGTAAACAACATCCCAGGAGAACGTTGTCTCAGAGAAACCCAAAGGACTATGCTGACAAGTACTGCCCACAACCTTAAAAAAACTCTATCAATTTAAACGTCTGTGTTGTATTACATGAAGATATTTCGGCACTACCCCTACCACATCCTCTTATACTTCACTAGCCTAGAGCTCTGGGTGTGTGGGGGGCAAGTGACTGTAACAAACATGCCGGTTAAAATATAAACAAAAAGAACTGCAGTAATGATAATGATCACACATTGTTACTGGTACTTAGTTTATCGACCCCGAAAGTATGAAAGTCGAACTCGACGGAATTTCAACTCAGAGCATTTCGTGCAGTGTGCTAATGATTCTTTCACTTCGCCTCATTAATAATGATGATGATGATGATAACAATAATAATAATAAGAAGAATAAGAAGAAGAAAAAGAAGAAGAAGAAGAAGAAGAAGAAGAAGAAGAAGAAGAAGAAGAAGAAGAAGAAGAAAAACAACAACAACAACAACAACAACAACAATAATAATCTCCTTTACTCTTTTACTCTTTTACTTGTTTCAGTCATTTGACTGTGGTCATGCTGGAGCATCGCCTTTAGTCGAGTAAATCGACCCCAGAACTTATTCCTTGTAAGCCTAGTACTTATTCTATCGGTCTCTTTTGCCGAACCGCTGAGTTACGGGGACGTAAACACACCACCATCGGTTGTCAAGCGATGTTGGCGGGACAAACGCAGACACACAAACACACACATACACACACAAACACACACACACACACACACACACACACACACATATACATATATACGACGGAATTCTTTCAGTTTCCGTCTACCAAATCCACTCACAAGGCTTTGGTCGGCTCGAGGCTCTAGTAAAAGACTCTTGCCCAAGGTGCCACGCAGTGGGACTGAACCCGGAACTATGTGGTTGGTAAATAATAATAATAACAACAATAATGCTAGATGAATAATGTCACTGATAAAGATGGTTCAGGAATTATTGAATAGTGGAATCACGTAATCATCGACAGTAATATGAGAAAACACTCTGCGATGCCGAAATGCATTCACACAAAATAAGGCATGGACCGGCTGTACTGGAGATTAGCAGAAAAAGAGTTTTAATCGCTTTCGAAGCGGTAGAAGAAAGTGAAAAGACAAGTATAGGGTTCTATGGAGAAACAAAGGGGTAAAAATAATCTTTATGGAAGAAATAAATTAACGACAATTAACAAAATGCGTAGAACCCAATGAAATAAAACAGTAACGTGTAGAAAAGAATAAACAAAATTTTAAATGAAATAAGTTTTGCTCAGATGTTTCGAAAAACACAAACGTGTTAAGGGATGACAAGTATAACTAGATATGGCTACATGACGGACTGATAAAGAATTAAAAGATGAATTTGGCCGCTCAGAACAAGTACCTCATATTAACGGGATCACATATCTTGGAGATTGTTCATCCATGGTTTGGAATATGCGGTAATTCAGACGTATTTCTATCTCATATTGTATAGAAATGTCCTTTGTTAAATGAGAACGAATATTATATTGAATGCGTTCTTCAGTTCATTTTATGAAGGATGAAAACCAAGTCCCTGTCTACCCAGTTAAACACTTTCGTGAGACAGAGTGACGCGACTCTCGCCGTTAAAGCAAAACTGAGATTATAATGAAGAAAAGTAAAGTTTTCTATCTGTAGCCACTAGATGACAATCAACATAAGATACTTGAGAATTCGAAGAAAACACTTTAGGTTAGTTCAACTGGGAATTGTAGATTGTAACTTGCTTGAATTAATGACATCAAACGTGAATAGTGTGAATAATAATTTTACTGTGTTGATGATAATTTGGCGATAACAATTCATTCATATTGGCAAATGCTAATGCAGTTTTAGACATGCTGAGAGAAAACAAATGAAAAAGAGAAAGGTTTGTTGGTATCTTCGTTGGGAAATTTAAAAACAAGGTATTAATTGTAAATGAAGGTGAGAGTAGGGCTTACGAAAAATAAAAGTAAGCTGGGCAAGTAAAAATGGGGTAAAATATAGTGGAATTTCGTGATAAATATATCAAGTGGAAAATTACTCTGAAAATAGTGAGTCACAGGTTGATTTTAGAACTACAAAGAAAAGTTAATAAAATGTTGTAAAACGTTGGGAAGAGGAAATTTCTGACCTAGATCGAGCCGATGATTATTGACCGTTAGAATTTACAAATCTCCACAATATAATAGCTAGTACAATAATATAGCTAGATGAATACATGTGAAATGTTGATTATACGACTGTGGACAACCAACGGAAGAACAAATTGAAGAGGAACGTGAGCATTAAATCACGTTTTATATTTACATGGAAAGACTTAACGAAGTTAATTGCAGAAGAGATATTCCGGTATATAAACAAAGAAACGTAAAATAATGCCTGAAGAGAACAGCTGTCAAAGAAAAGTAAGGAAATGGGAAACTAATTAAAAATAGATTAGCTGGTCGTGTGAAATTGCTGGAAGTATATGACAAATGTGTGCATCTAGTGACTCGATTATAGCAAAACATATGATATAGAATTATGGCCATAAATGAATTTTACTTGGAATATTCCGTGATCTCAGCAAACGTTAGACATCTGTTTAAAACATCCAATACAACTTTGGAGAGTAAAATTATCAGCAGGAGGGAAATCTGAGCATATATGTTGAGTTGAATTGAAAGTTTTCAAGAGAACCGTATATTCATTGTCTTGTATGTATTAGAGATGATTCTTTTGTATGCTTTTCTAAATAAAGTGAAGGAATAATGTTCTATCTGAATGAATAGGGAAAAAGCAAATAGCCACGTTTTCATGGATGACTGAAATTTATACGTATAACATATGAATATTTATAAGTGACATGCTATAACATGTAATGTGCTCTGGGGGAAAAGTGAAGCGTAGGAAAGGAATAAAAGTCACCGGGATGGATCAGGCTAAAGTGAGGTTAACAAATCCTAATATGTAAAGGAAGTATCTATTTCTCTTCGAATACTGGAAAGGGATAAAATTAGAAGCATAGAAATCTTACGAAAATCTGTAGTAAAGAACATTCGCTGGATTAAGATTTCAAAAGTCAAAAATGCATGCAAGCAACTATGTGCAATCAATGAAACGAAAGGCGGTATCACTGAAGGCATGTGTGGGTCGACAATCATTCAGTGGGGGAAAAGATGAATTTTAAGGCACGGATGATGGCAAGAGGATATGGTTTAAGGATGGAAAGAAACTCGCACTATGAATTGAAAGTGAACAATTTAGACTGGAAAAGAACTGAAGCAGAAATTGCGTTGATGAGTTTTTCAGTACTTTTAGAATTATTACAAGCTATCTGGAGGAAAAATTCAAAGATTTTAAAGAATTAGAATAGAGTATGATACTTACAAATTTGGGTGGAGCCCAAATAGTGCGAAATACACAAAACCCAGGAAATAAAAACAATACTGAATCAAACTTTGAAAGAAATAAGAGCCGTTTAGTGCCTTTGAAGAGAAACTATAAAGATATCAGGGATGAGTGCCGTATTTAGTTACAGAAAGGAGTAGTAAGGAAAGAAATTTAGCATTTTGTTTTAGTTATAGAGAAACAGGTTCTACAAGAAGTTGTGATCAAGGGAGTAAATGATATGAAGAACTCTTAATATAACATCTGCGACGATAATTACAAAGTATATTAATTGTTTCTCGGTATGTTTCACCGTTACGGCTCATTGAAACACTGCTTTGAATGTTCCAAATGCAATTGGATGTTGAAACATTGCACATAATAAGGAGTTCACTTCATTGGTTTCTGCAAGAAATTGCAATAAAGTGTTCATTTGATGATCCATTGTAGTTAACACATCTGATTGCACTTGGAAGATCCACAACAGTGAAACGTACACGGAAACAAATGATATAAACGAGTTTGCCGTAATTGGACACACATTTTCCATGTATATTATGACCAGCAGCCCTCCTAAGTATTAACCAAACAAATTCCCTGGAAGCAGACGAGATGTTAAGTTACATTAGGCTCTAAACTCAACGGTAGCATTCATATTAATAAATGTACATATAAGATATACTCTCTCTCTCTCTCTCTCTCTCTCTCTCTCCACACACACACACACACACCCACACACACACACACACACACACACACACACACACACAC
>NC_068981.1:48891431-48903430 GCF_001194135.2 Octopus bimaculoides | reverse complement strand
TATATATATATATATATATATATGTATGTATGTATGTATGCATGTATGTATGTATGTATGTATGTATGTCCGTGCGTATATTTGTGTCTGTGTTTGTCCCCCCAACATCGCTTGACAACCGATGCTGGTATGTTTAGATCCCTGTAACCTAGCGGTTCGGTAAAAGAGCCCGATAGAATAAGTACTAGGCTTACAAAGAATAAATCCTGGGGTCGATTCGCTTGACTAAAGACGGTGCTCCATCATAGCCACCGTCAAATGACTGAAACAAGTAAAAGAGTAAAGGGAGTAAGCAATTGTCATTCAACCATCGCCTTTTTTGACAGGTAGCATGCTGTGAGGACCTAGCTGTACTCTACGTGTCAGGTGCCTTGTGTCAGTCTACGTTAGATTCGGTTTTGCAGGTCTGTCAAAGAGATGAGCTACGACAAATCGCCTCTAGCTCACACTAGCTCACTTTGAAGGAAATGCTGCAAATGTCACCAATCTCAAAATGTGTCGGCGCATCAACAACCACAACAAAATCCACCACGCATCAGATGTTGATATTTGTCAGAACGTCTGGCTGTCGCAACATCTCACCTCAGAAAAATAATGAAACACCTATCTTTCACGAAGGTTTCAGTGGGGTAAATGTACTCCCTTTGTCAACTCCATGACTTTTTGCAGGTTAAGGGGATGAGTCACCTATGCAACAGATAGATCAACAAAGAAACCTCCCTTATCAATCATTTACTGAAACATATCCTCGATATGCTGAGCGAAATGCGGAAGTTAGGATCTTGTAAACTTACCAGGTTGGAAACCTGCTTGGTGAGGAATGATGGATACCTCAAGAGCAGGCACGTGTTTTTATGGATCAGGTGCTGAAATAGCTTATATGGGTGATATAACAGTGTGATTGGGCAAAATGCCTCTGAATACAGTGGATCATTGTCTAGTTTGAGGTGAGTAATCCTGGTCAGCGTGCAATTGTACTTCAAATCAAGGAAACATTTTCGCGTCAAAAGTCCAAATAGCTTGATTTGTTCCATTAAAATACAAAGGTATCAAACAAGTAAAACTTGGTATGACCTGCAAATTCTACCAAATATTTCGAAACCGATTTACAATATCAATAATACATTTATTTCCCAATGATTAAGATATTTACTTTGCAATCATGAAGAATCTAGTTCGATCTCACTACGTGGCACATTCTGCAACCTCAGTGTCACCTAAGCCTTACAAGTAGATGTGGGTAAAACTACTTGAAATTCAAACGGATATATAAACGCTAAATGAATGAGTAGACTGATTCATAGAAAACTTACGCTGCTCATCGCCGAAAACGGCTGAAATCAATTTATTTACAATCCTGATGTTACTTCAAAATGCTCAACAGCATTTCGTCCGTGCTTACTTTCTAATTTTAAATTCTGTTGAGGTCCACTTTATCTTTCATTCGTTCAGGGTCAATAAAATAAATATCAGTCAGGTACTGCAGTCGATGTAATCGATTGACAACTTTCCTCTAAATTGCAGACCTTGTACTAAAATTCGAAAGCGATATAATTTGAAACAAAATATAAACAAAGATATCGTATTTTGAATATGAAATATATTTAGTCAGTACTTGCACAGCGTTTTATTAATATTCTGTACAGACTAAAGAGGTAGTTAATAATAAATACAAATTGTTAACGTTTTAACTACACCGTACGTGCCTAATATGAACTAAGAGGCGAAACAAGTGGAAAATGAAAGTAAAACCACTTTCGCTTGCTAAGAAAACTATCTAGCCAACGAGGAAGTACCTATGGAAATACTAGACTGTCTAGGGATTTAATAAAATCGACATTATTTTATCCACTGACTCTTAGAATCGAAGTTATCACAGAATAATGTCGTCATCTATTTTTACACGAAATGGAAGGGTTGCTCCCAATACATTTACACGTCAGGGTGTCGAAAGCATGCCTATATGTTTTTAGAAAGCATCCAATAAATATGGATTACGATACACACTAAGCTTGTAGAAGTATATATCTTTAACTCCTCAAGAAACATTGGAAACGTTTTGGAAACCTATTTTGAAAATATATATACAACATAATTATGCTTGCTAGATTAATATATTATTCCAACGGAAATGAAAAACATCTACTACATTTTATCAGGAAGTCTCACGTTACCACACACAATATATTCTTGCATACAGGATAAAGTCTTGGAGTTGCATTGCATAGCCTATCCACTATTTTCAGATCGTTAAGGAAACATTTATGTGTTACTCTATGAAAATTTCTGAACCAAATATAGAATACAATTTGGAAAAAATGATGATGCCTAAAAGTCTTATCAAATCTGGTTAGATCCATGTGCGCATATGTACATGCGTGTGCCCGCGTGCGTGTGTGTGAAAGAGACGGAAAATCTATCCAGATATAAGGACTAGGGAACAAAAATCATAAATAATGGATATAGAAACAGAGAACTATATTTCTTACGTACCTTCAAAACAGACATCATCCATTGGTAATACTTAATACGCATGTACTGCTTTGAGTAATCTCAAGGAAATGTGAATACCCACGACAGGTAATGTACGCAATAAAAATCAAAAGAGAAAAAAATGAACTTTATGCATTGTTGATGAAGGCAGAATAAGTGTGAAATATGACTGCAATTCTTTGTCCTGGATTTTCTGGAAAGATTGAAGTGCAAAATATTGATAATTATCTAATATCGTTGATTTCTTGTGCGTTATATATTACTAGCTATTGTTTGTCCAATTCACAGTGCTTTAAATGCGTTAACACAAGCAATGTATTAGGTACCCAGCATAGCAGGATCTTGAGTATAGAAAATATATATGATCGATCGCATTTATCGTTTCTATATCCACAAGCTTATTTCTCGGCCGAATAAAAGTTAATATCGATCTTGGCAAGAAGTTGTACTAACAAAATGAAATAATGCAAATTCTGTTCATATGTTTCGTTCAGAGAGTTGACACCTGTCTCTTATAATGACAGTTTCTTCATTTTGCTTTCTTTCGTTTTATTTTATTATTTACTTTTTTTTTTGTATGCAGCTGTTTTGTACATATTCCATAAAGAGAATAAGTAACATTTACATAAGAATAGCAAGTTTGATTTTTAACCTCTAAGTCAGAGCTACTATTGAATGAAGGATGGTAGTGACATGTCACACAAACGAATCCGAATAATTGTACTCGATCACGTGAGAGCACTAGTAATTTTGTTAATATTGACGACGCTAATGGTTGTAAAATGTAATTGTAATAATACCTTAATTATGCAGAAAGCCTACGAGGTCATAAAAAAGAGGAAATGTTGTAGTTTGACGTTTTTTGAAAGCTTCTGGAGGTATTTATAAAATTCACGAAACTCACACAAGCAAAACAACAGTGCATTTCTTTTCTTTTCTAGCATGTCCCCTTTTTATTCTATTTAATTTTATTTATTTATTTTATCTTTTTTTTCTTGTTGCTCTTTGAGGATGATGGATGATAAAATCAATAGTACGCTAGACAACATTCCTTGTATTAAGTAGGTTTTGCGTCCGAACAACGAGGAGGTCGACCTTGTGTTTCATGATTTTTCGGTTTGTACATCAAGAAACAATCATGTACTTGAGTGGATAATACTATCGACTATACCCATCAAGCAATAATCGTAGTGTCATCCAAATGCTAGCAATTATAATGTAACTATATTGTAATTTCAATCGTATTCAGACAAAATTCACCTATGGTGTTTGAAGAAGCTTTAGATACGAATTTATTTCAAGAAAGTTATTGAATATACAGATTTGAGGTACTATGTGCCGTGCCTGCGTTGGGTTTCTTTATTTCCAAAGATAAGTAAAATTTCGGTATTTGTTGGTTAGGTTACCGTCTTGTAAAAATATATTTATATATTAAATACATCGATCAGGCAACATAACCAGGTTCTAATGCTAACAACCCATCAATACAACAAATAAATAACAAAAAAAAAACAAAAAAAAAACAAGACACAAATATGCTGTTGATATTTATTCGCAGGACATCACTGATCACGCACATTTTTGATGAAAGGCTTTCCAACTGTGGCAATCCATTTTTTAAAGTTTTCAGAATACTGAGCTAAATTATTCAGTATATCAACATTCGATTAAAACTAACGCGAAAGATTCTGCATGCTTGAAGGATTATAATCAATGGAACTTCTTAAAAGACGATCGAACATTGGAACTCTTATGTGCTGGATAGCCATTCAGGATAAAACAGGCAAATTCCATACCTCTACGAATGACATAAGATAGTATGATATTAGGTGCTCCTACCATAAAATTCCACACCGTGAATCTATATTGGTAAGAATCATTATCACCATTATTGACGTCATAAGGATTAATTAGATTTTAAATGAACTTGAAATAATATTTTTTAAAAAACTAGATCCATAATTTACGTTATGTAACTATTGGGTTGAAAACACCTTTTGGAGAAAAGATGTCCTAAGCTTCCTTTGTATTAGAAAATCTAACATCAAAAAAGAACTATTTCACGTTCCCTTGAAAATTTATAATTTTTATGAAGTCATAAACATAAGATCATCGCTGGTAAAATTGAAGTTTCTCAAATGGACAGATAAATTTGAAATATTGATTTAGTAGAAAGGGAGAATATCACTATTGACTACAGTACGTGTGGGTTCGTGTCACACGGGTGACTTTCGAACCTTTCTATTAAACCGGGGTTTTCAACCCAATATTTACGTGCTTTCATCTCTCTCTCTCTCTCTCTCTCTCTCTCTCTGTCTCTCTCTCTCTCTCTCTCTCAATGATGAGGGGAAAAGCTGAAGAGAAAGTTATCCCTGGGTAAGGGCAATGTTCATACAGAGTTGAGTGCAAAGGCAGGATCTAAGCAATAATACTATAGCCAAACCGGTCGTGACTTACAGTTTCAATCTATTAACTGGTCAAGTACTGAAATATCTAAACTTGACAGAAAAATACGAAAATTGTTGACAATGCATAGAGTACACAGTTCTAAACAAGATATAGAACGGTTTTACCTGCAGTATAAAGAGGGTGGCCGTGGAATTTTACAACTGAAATTAACAATGAAGTTTGCCACAATTGGCCTAAATATTTACCTGAAAAACTGTGATGAATGGATGTTAAAACTCAACTTAATGCATTTATACCGGTAACAATACAGGCAAAGAAATAACTAAGTGAATTCCAAATACGACAAATCCCAGAATTAACCGTTCTGGAACAAGCACAAAAAATAATAAGCATGTGAAAACAAGTGCTAAAACTGCTGCCTTAGATGTTCTTACCGATAAATGGCAAGAAATCCTTCTGAATGGCAAACACCCAAAAAGAGCTAATGATGCTGATGTTGACGAAACGCTTACTAATCAACAGTTTGTGTTTTCTGGCTTAAAATCAGAATCCAAAGGTTTAATATTATCAGCCCAAGATCAATGCTTACATACAATGAGCAATCAAGCCAGCATATTAAAGAATGCAGTAGACCAACATGTCTTGTATGTGAAGAGCATAATGAAGCCATTGCTCATGTTGTCTCCAAGTGCCGTTTTTGCGGCTGCTGAGTATATCAACAGGGAGCATAGAGGAGCACACTGGACTCACTGGGTAATTTGCAAAGATTTGGACGTACTCCATGATAAAAACTTGTGGGAAGACAAACCGCATCCATTGCATTAAAATGACCACATTTCACCCCTCTAGAACTCCACGGTTCTAACTGACAGACAGATATATGCGAATAGGCCAGATATCATATTGAAGGACTTCCGACAAAAATCATGACACTCCATCGATATGACTGTCCCTATCGACATAAATACATCTGTCAAAACCGACCAAAACCTGAGCAATTATAAATGTCTTGAAATAGAAATTGGCAAAATCTGGAACATCAAGACTAAAGCAATATTTATGGTTATATATGTCCTAGGAATAATAGCAAAATGGACTGATAGCAACTTTGCTCAGATACCAGGAAATCCGAAAAGTGAATAATTTCAAAATATAGTGTTCACAGAACTGTCTATATCCTACATAAAATAGTGTCTATGAAACATCAAATTTTAAAACAGACTTTAAATTTTCTTGCTTTCTTAGACATTCTCGAGAACAATATGTCGTGCAAAACAAAACGTAATGCGCCCTAGATATAACACAAACTTCAACTTCTAACTTATTGTCTCTTGATGTCTCTGGGTGAGAATTGGAGTCAACTTTAACGAAAACAAAGCAATAGCCAAACTTATAATATTAAAAACAATACTATAGTTGTCAGAGATCATGAAGAAAAAAAAATACCAATTGATGTATCAATACCAGGAAATGACAACGTTTCTCTAAAAGAAATGGAGAAACATTCAAAATACAAAGACCTGGAAATAGAGGTAAATCGAACGTGGAATGTAAAAACAGAAACAGTTCCTATCATAGTGGGCGCATTAGGTATGATAAGCAAAAATATTCAGACAAATACATATAAAAAAAAACAAAAAAAAACACCAGGACTTACGTATATATATAACATACAGAAAATTGCACTCCTGGGCAATGCACACATCCTACGCAACACACTTTCAATACAGTAACCATATGAGTAACACAGCAAACCACAGCACATACCCAAGGCACACAGAGCTGCGCTCGGTAGTGAAGTGAAAGCACGTTATAAAAATAAAACTACTGAATAATAATAATGATAATAATAATAATAATAATAATAATAATAATAATAATAAAATTAATTATTATTATTATTATCATCATCATCATCATTATTATTATTGTTTTCTTTTTCTTCTTTCTTCAAATTTTCTTCCATTTCTTGCCAAGTGTTTTCCGCACACCTAGAGTTGAGATGCTCATTGTATGCATTCTCAGTTTACACACGCAAATTCACAGGTAAAGTATGTATTTAAAAAAAATTAATAAATGAATAAATTCATGAATGGATGTTGTTTTCACGGCGATAATGCTCTTCTAAGTACATGGGGCGTTCCACGATTTTTTGCACTTCCTTTAGGGATGATAAGCCTGGTATCATTTTCAAATAGGTTTCAGTACCTTTTTTGTATCATTCCTAAAAATCCTACAATCACTGGTACGGTAAACGCCTTGAGATGCCACATTTTGTTTCAATTTCTAGCAAGTCTTTATATTTACTGATCTTGTCAAATTCGTTCGCCGCTATATTGTGATGGGAAGGAATACTCATGTCATTTAATAAACATACCTTTTATTATTATTATTATTATTATTATTATTATTATTCTTATTATTATTATTCTTATTATTATTATTATTGTTGTTGTTGTTGTTGTTGTTGTTGTTGTTATTATCATTATTATATGTTTAACATTGCTTTGTATTTTTTTACCAGTTGGCTGCAAGTCTCATCCAGAGAAGTTCATTTTGGTGTTATGCCTAGGGTGTCATATATTTGGTTTTGCACATAGTATTGTTCTAGAGCAGGAGTCACCAAACTACGGCCTGTAGACCGGATCTGGCCCGCAAGGTCAGTTCTTCTAGCCCGACGCTTCACTGTAACTTTTGTGTATGTACCTGCAATGAGAGTTTATTGCTGTGGCGATCGTGTTTTAACTTACATTGCTGTGTTTAAACATTCTCTTCACGAGAATGTTTGCTGAAAAAGAATCTAACACTCGTACCACTTACAAATTAGTGCATAAGAAGGCAGAATGAGAAAAACCGTTTACTGAAGGTAACTTCATGAAAGAGTGTAGGATAGAAGCAGCAAATGACTTGTGCCTTGAGAAAGCCGATTTGTTTGGAAGTATCAGCCTTTCGGCAAGCTCAGCTGTGCGGAGAAGAGAACTTGGAGAGAACATAGTGCTACAGATACGCGAGGAAACTAGGGATTTCTTGTGGTATTCTCTGGCGCTGGATGGCGCTGGATGAGTGAACTTCATCCGGGTCATACCATTTATTACCGCCAATTCCAGGCTTTTCTTGAAGAAACTGATTCTGAATTCTGTGAATTGCCTTATCACACAGCAGTGAAGTGGCTCAGCTGCGATAAAGTCATTTATCGTTTTTATAAACTCCGAAAAGAAATAGATATTTTCTCACCGAAAAGTATAGAGCTGATCTTCTTCTGTCAGATCCTACCTGACAGTCAGAGTTGTCATTTTTGGTTGACGTCACATCCCGCATGAATGAATTGATCTTCAAACTTCAGGGAAAGGATAACCTTATCTGTGATCTCTACAGAATCATGAAAGAACTTCCGAGAAATATATCATTGTTTCAAGCACAACTGGATGGAAGAAACTTCTCTCATTTTCAGTGTTTTGAAGATTGTGTGGAACCAGGTATGTCTGTGAAGTCAGCATATCCAACGAGGTTGACTGATGAACATTTGAAAGCAATTCTCTTTGTTGGATGCAGCAATTCCAAAGAAAATATTGCTGATATCTTAAAATCTAAACAACAGTTTCACAAATCTCACTAAGCAGTTTTACTGTTTAGTTCGTGAGATTCGGATATGTGCGCACTGGGTGCGATATAACTATCTTATTGATAACATCACCTCTTTGATAACTTTTTGGGAAATAAAATTGTTGGTTGACTTTATTTTTTGTGTATTCACCGTATTGTATTAAACAAAATGGTTATGCAACCCGCGGTCATCATTCTCTCAGTTATCTGGCCCGCTGTGAAAAACGTTTGGTGACCCATGTTCTAGATAATGTTTAAGAAAACAAGAAAATTATAGGTTTATTTTAAAATTTGAGAATACATAAACGGCATTTTACGTAGGATATGACTATACCTTTGATAAGTGTACACCAGGCACATGCATTACAACCATATATGCGAGAAAATTTTTGAGAGCGGTCAGTTTCATTTGTAGTATTCTCGTTTGTAAGAGCAGTTAAGTTTATTTCAGATATTTTAAAAAATTATTTCCAACTAATCGTTGAGAGGGCATTTTTGTTACCTTGGCAGAGGTTTCCACTCTTTGAGTGCTCTAGTTATTATTATTATTTTTATTATTATTATTATTATTATTATTATTATTATTATTATTATTATTATTATTATTATCATTATTTATTTATTTAGTTATTTTTATTATTATTATTATCATTATTTATTTATTTAGTTATTATTATTATTATTATTATTATTATTATTATTATTATTATTATTATTATTATCATTATTTTAAAACTAACAGCTTATATTGCTGGGTATGATGAAAAGTGTCAGATGTCCACTGCCAGCAGACTAAGGTTACACTCGTTTTACTGGTCATGCTTCCTAAATCCTGCGTAGAGTTCTTAGAGTTCCAAGCAATGCTGGTTTGTGTAGGCTTTCTACAATCACACTTGCACCGAATTTTTTCAGCTATGTTGGTCACCGTGTGCTGATACTTCCAAGTGCACCAATTACTATTGTTATTACGAGTGCTCTCGTCATTGACCACAACTTTCGTATTTCCCTCTTTAAATCGTTATAGTTGTTTAGTTTTTCTTCTTTCACATTGATCCTGTTGTCACCGGGGTATGCTATCTCACTTATCATATATGATTTTTTTTTTTCTCTTTTTTTCACCAGATCAATGTCTGGTCCCCGATGTCTGGTCAGGTGATGGCACGAGATCATTGCATCCCACAGGAATTTGCAATTCTCATTTTCAGTGACTCTTTCTGGGGTTTTCTCATACCAAGTGTTTGCTATTTATAGACCTGATTTCCAGAGTTCTCAATGGACCATTCTTGCCACATTGCCATGGCCTGTTTTGTGTTTGCGCTGTGTCAATATCGGGCATTTGCTAACGATGTGCCATACCATTTCACCCATATCACCATACATTCTGTATTTGTCGCTATCGGTAGTCTTGTCTATATTGCATTTCACATAATTGTTCGTGAGCTGCGCATAGGAGTGTTTCAGTCTCTCTCTTCAGGTCACTCCTGCTCATCCATTGCCTCACGTCCTCTGCATCTGTCATGGCGTTCACATCTCTTGCAAACTAACCATACATTTTATTATCCTTCCATGCTTTTTCTTTCTTTTATTTTTTGTTCATTTGTTGTTAACCTTTTTGTTTAGTTACACAATTTTCAGTTTTGATGACGCTTTTTCGTGAGTTTCAATATTCGCTCCCCGGCATTTTTTATATACCACCTTATATACCTCCTGCTCAATGCCTGTTGAGATACTCTAGATGCAAGACGACTGCTCATTGAAACATGATCAATGGTTTAATTAACACGACATTTAAGCCTAAGACACTAAACATCGACGGGTAAGGGTTTTGTCAACATCGGCACTATTAGCTGTCTTTGGGTATCTGCCATCGAGTGGTTGTTCTTGTTATTTATCAGTAAAAATGTCTAAGTCAGCAGTTTTACCACAGGTTTTCATGCGCTTAGCTTTTACTGTGCTTCTTTCTACTAGTACATCTAATTCTGGAATTTTTTGCATTTGGAATTCACTTAAATATTTCTCTTCCTATTTTGTTACTGAGTATGATGCTTCTTGTTGTCATGCTTTGAGACAAGTTTTAACATGTAGACAGTAGAGTTTTTCATATAGTTATCTAGGCCAATTGTGGCAATCATTGTTAATTCCAGTTATAAAAGTCCACGGCTACCCTCTTTTCTTGGCAGGTAACGTCGTTCTATATCTGCGTTAGGGTGGTGGATTCTATGCATCGTCACCAATTACTGTATATTTCTGTCAAGATTACATATCTCAATAATTGACCAGTTAATGACATTGAAACTGTAAGTCACGACTATTATGGCTAAAGTATTGATCGCTTCGATCCTGTTTCGTGCATACAGGTCTGTCTTGAGTATTGTCCTTACGCTGCGATAACATTCTCTTCTGATCCTTTCCATCATCACTGAATGTTTCACTCCGTCCTCTTCAAATACCCTTAGGTATTTGTAGGCCTCCGCTGGTTCTTTTTCTTCTATGACATTCTGCTGGTCAAGAATAACATTGGAATGTTTAAGTCAATTTTCCTTTGATAAAGGTAGCTTTTGCACATTTATGACATCAGGTATTGTTTAAGTCTTGAGGTTCTACATTTTGCTAATTTCTATTTCATGATCTTTATATTTGTACAGATTTTGGTAGGTCTTGACAAAAACATTTATATCAAGTGGGACAGTCATATCAATGAGGAAGCATGATTTTTGTCTGAAATCTTTCTGACCTATTCGCATCTATCTTTCTATCAGTTTTAATGGTGAAGTGCCATATGAATAAGATGTGAACATTTTCAAGCACTGCAAGTAGTTTGTATTCCCTATTATTATTATTATTATTATTATTATTATTATTATTATTATTATTATTATTATTATTATTATTAAGGCGCGGAGTTTGTAGAAACTTTAGCAAGACTGAAATAAATAATTAGGGCATGATTTTCAGCTTTATACCCTGTATTCAAATTCTCCCGAGCTTGAATTTGCCATTTATTCTTTCGGGGGTCACTGAAATAAATATCAGTTAAAATCTGCAGTCAATCTATTACACTTGTCCTATCTCCTAAAATTAATGGCCTTAAGCCGAAAATTATAAAGATTTTCATTGTTATGGACGCGTGCTGGCAGGCTTGTTAACACTTCGGCAAAACAGCAGCATTTCGTCCCATTTTACGTTAAAAGAGTTCAGATTCTGCCGAGGTAGTATTTGACTTTAATCCGTGGGGGCTTATAAAGTAAGCACCAGTTACGCACAGGGTCGATGTAATCGACTCACCTCCTTCTACTTCCCACACGACTTGCTGTCATTATGCTAAGAAATTTGAAACCATTATCATCATCATCATCATCATCATCATCATCATCATCATCATCATCATCATCATCATCATCATCATCATCATCATCATTCAGGTTAATATAGTTGTGTTGCCGTTGTTGCTGCTGATCAAAACCTCGGTGCATTTGGTTGTGACTGAATTTAAT
>NC_068981.1:48889772-48890827 GCF_001194135.2 Octopus bimaculoides | reverse complement strand
TATAAGGCAAGCAGAGCTACTAGATGTAATAACCAAGTATAGTATTCGTATTTACTATCCCCATCAATTACCTGTGCTATCCTGGGCATAAGTATGCAGGCACATTATGCTCATAGGTTACAGGTAACAAGAGAATAAGCAAAAGTTTATCAGGAATCAAATAATCATGAAATAGAGAAAAATGTTGATCAACAAACAAACTGAAACACATCGGTTCATTACTTTTATGTCATGTTTCATATTAAAAAAACACTCAAACGACGTGGTTCAATTTGTTTATTTCTTGATCAAAATTTATCCAGTTTTCTGATTATTTAAATTTATATATATATGGGTATCATTAGCCTTTGTATGTGAGTTTATATTTGGATATACCTCTATCTAGCTATCTTTTATTATTTCATGCTTCTCAGCTGAAATGCCGCGGCCAAGCTGAGGCACTACCCGATTTGTCACTTTTTCAACGGCGATTCTGATAAGACTGGCGTTTAATGAAGGCGGGATGTCGATAGCGCTGCACTGAATTGAGTTGCTGTCGTGATATAGCTTCATATGTGATCGTGAACAGGTGGAAATCAAGTAGTTGTTTTGAAAACACCTACCCCCATTCGATGTAGATCTCTCCAATATTCAGCAAGATTTTAAATGGTCGTGGCCTTGTGACTCTGAAGCGACTGCACAATATGCGCGCCATTATAGACAGAATAAGAGGGTCATTACAACAGTCTAGTAACGTTCAGTTTACATGTTCAATAGCTGTAGATGCAAAGTTTGATGCCGGTAAACTTAAGATCTTCCATACTTGTATCACTGCATATTTCACCTGTCATCGCTTCGAGGATTGAAGCCGTAGATTTCTCAGTCGTCCCCAGCAGAGCAATACTGCGCGTTTATGATGTGACGCTGTTTGGACCAAATTTTAGATCAGTGCACCGGACAGATCAGGACAAATATCCTCCGTAAAACCAGCATAGATTTCTCGGTCGCTTATTCCGAAAATTATCTCTGTCTAACCAGCTGTTCGTCAGCACATTGCCACAAATCTAAATGCTATA
>NC_068981.1:48886895-48889284 GCF_001194135.2 Octopus bimaculoides | reverse complement strand
TATATATATAGATAGATAGATATATATATATATATAGATAGATAGATAGATACATTCATAAACATGTACATATATATATATATACATGAATATATACTCATTTATACATATACATATCTATCCAGACACTCGTGCACGAACACAAACACACATCTACACATGCGCGAAGACGCACGGTCACACAGGTATAGAGTTTGAAGAAGTTCATAACAATTTCGGCCGATCAACATATATTTTGAATGAATTGCTCCGCAACTCAACAGAAAAGGGACCGTAGTGGGAGAGACGAATACTCTGCGCTTATAATGCAAACTTTTTCCTAAGATTCTTATCTACGAAGTTCCGTAGATTCTTATCTACGTGCTTCACGCCATGCACGCACGGAAGACTGACCACCCGCACGCCCGCCGCGTACAGAGCTACACACAGGCATATACGCATGTGCATACTTATATATAAACACACACACACACATACACACACACACACACACACACACACACACACATGTATGTATGTATATATATACGTATAGACATACATACAGAAAGATACACATTCATCATATACAAACGAATGAATCTTGCTTTCTATCCACATGGTTCCAGATACAGTCACACTGCGTTGCCCCTATAAGTTTGGGGCAACGGAACACTGTGAGTGGATTTGGTAGACGGAAGATAGATAGATAGATAGATAGATAGATAGATAGATAGATAGATAGGCAGAAAGACAGATAGATAGATAGAAATAATATGTGAGGGGTCTGTGTGTCCGTATTTGTCTAAGCACCGTCACTTGACAACCGATGCTGGTGTGTTTACTTCCCTATAAACTAGCAGTTCAGCAGATGGTAAGGATAGAATAAGTTCTAAGCTTACAAAATATATGGCCTGGGGTCAACTTCTTTAAGTTGATGTCCATCATAGCCGCAGTTAAATGACTGAATTAAAGAATATATATATATATATATATACATAGTGGGCTTCCTTCAGTTTCTGTCAACCAAATCAACTCACAAGGCTTTGGTCGGCCCGAGGTTATAGTAGAAGACACTTGCGCAAGGTGCCATGCAGTAGGGCTGAACCGGGAACCATGTGGTTGGTAAGCAAGCTTCCTACAACACTGCGACTCCTGCATGATTAAATACGTATGTTTATATGAATATATGCATGTGTGTGTATGTGTGCTTCTATGATCGTGTAAGTTCTTTCTTTTTGAGAATCATTTTCTATATACGCAGTCACGTTTGCGTTTTCATGTATCCACTGTGTGCGTACGTATGTTTAACAATGTTCACGTCCAATATATGTGCGCTTAAGTATCGATCTATCGACCAAACTATATATGATTATGTCTTGTTCGCTATACAATCACGCTCTCTCGCTGCTTGTGTTATTGTATGTAGCAAGCTGTCTACCTGTACGATTCTGTTTTCCATAGAATTGTTACTCTTTCTTCCCCTTCACAATTAACGCACTATTTGACTTACGCTGTCTGTCTCTCCCTCCTTTGTCCTTGTATCTTCTTTCGTCTTTTTTTTATAGAACACATGCTCTGTGTGTATACACCACTTCGACTACTCGTCTGAACAATTCTGCTTCAATTTTCTCATTTATATACGAATTTCTCTCCACCGTCACTGTCTCTGTCTATCTTCCATTCTCTGCGCATCTTATTTATCTGTGATTCTTTGTCTGAATTCAATCCCTTCAAGGCAGACACTTTTTATAGGTTGATCATCAGGCTGTCAGTCACTTTGTATTTCTGTCTCTATTTGTCTCCTTTTCTGTCACTGTTGGACGATTATCATTATCAGTTCCTTTCAAAGTATAAATATACTAATCTGTCGATTTGAATCTCAGTTACCTGTATTGAAAACACATCACTCACAACACATGCATAGCAGAGGCAGAGATACGCACATACATCATAGATACACAACACTGAGGGCAAAATAACATACACATATGCACATATACACATATACTTCTTCCGGTTTCGTTGAAGAAGGACGCGTGTGTTTCGTTCTCCTGAATCAAACCAATAGAGATTGCACAACTGACGAAAACATAGACCTTGTTATATAAGAACAGTCTACTGTAATAAACTATTTAAAAAAACGTAATATATTTCTCTAAAAGTTAAATATATTACATTAAAGTCAGCGACACAAGCAAGTTATCGTCGAAAACCCACGTGGTTAGTTACAAGTGATTGCCGAAATCGACGGAAAATAAATGTGCTAAAACTGACAAAACATAGTCCTTGTTACTTCATAACGGTCTACCGTAATATATTGACTTAAAGAAAAAGTAATATATTACACTAAAAGTTTAATATAGTAAGTTTAAAGTCAGTGAAACAAGCTAAAGGTATCGTCAATAAC
>NC_068981.1:48885444-48886492 GCF_001194135.2 Octopus bimaculoides | reverse complement strand
TTTACACCTATCTCTCTCCCTCTTTGTCTTCCATATCTTACTCTTTTTCTCATCTCCCTCCCTCGCTTGCATATCTTCCTCTTTTCTCAGTTTTCTTCCCTTTCCATTGCATCTCAAAACGCCTTCCTCTCCTTCTGTCACTTCAACCTCTCCCTCATACACTTTTCATTTCCCCCTCTTCTCAGTCCGTGTCTCCCTTCCTCTCACATCCTTCATCTTTTCTTCTTTCTTCCTCTTTCTCTTCCCATCATCTCCCTCCCTCTGTCTCTCTTTATCCTCCCATCCTCTGTCTCTCTTTGTCCTCCCCTCCTCTGTCTCTTTTTCTCCTCCCCTCTTCTGTCTCTCTTTCTCCTCCCCTCCTCTGTCTCTCTTTCTCCTCCCCTCCTCTCCTTCACTCTGTCTCTCTTTCTCTCCCCCTCCTCTACCTCCCTCTGTCTCTCTAACACCCCACACTCCCTCTCTTCCTCATATCACCCTCTCTTTTTCCTTCATATCTCACTATCTCTTTCCTTCATATCACCCTCTCTCTTTCCCTATTCCCCCCTCTGTGTTTCTTCTTTTCTACCTCCCGCTATCTTTCACTTCCTCTCTATCCTCTACTCCCCTTCTGGGCTTAAAAAACGAAGTTGGCACCAAAGTGGGAAAAAAAAGAGTTAGATCTTCTGTTGCGAGCATGGACAATTGCTAGTGGCGATCCCCCAAACAACATCATCACTGCTGCACTGAAGAATAATGGCTTTCACAGAACCACTGAACACATAGGGCGGAAGAAGAATGAATTCCTCCGCTCGTATGCACTCATCAGACCACACATGGACATCCTAGATGTCATAATCGAAAACCATTGTGGAAAGGCTGATAAGGATGGAGAGGAGGAAAATGAAAAAAACACCCGGAAGTCTCTCTGACCCAGTGGCTCCTCAAAAGAATGGATCACCCACTCCTATGAACAACCAAGCAGAAAAGGATAGTGGAGCCAATGAAGCAGCAAATAGAAGCCCCTCTGTGCCAGTGGTCCTACAAAGGAAAAAAGCCCTCACCCCAATAG
>NC_068981.1:48873912-48881541 GCF_001194135.2 Octopus bimaculoides | reverse complement strand
TATATATATATACAGATAGATAGAGAGAGAGAGAGAGAGAGAGTTAGAGAGAGAGAGATAGAGAGAGAGATAAATAGATAGATAGATAGATAGATAGATGTTCGCATTTATTCACACCCTTTCGTGACTAAAATAAATACAAAAGTAGATTTAATAAGTTACTGGGAGCTGAAAATTGGTATGAGAGGTAAACTATTAGACCTTATTCGAACGTATGCATAACACATTTTGGTAGTATTATCAGTGGTGTTCTTTTAAATTCCTACTCAAACAAATACACATTGCTTCATATTTCTCGAGTGACCATTTCACCGCTATTTCAACTAGACCGAAATAGTCTAATGATACTGAAGCTCGTCAGTGAACGCTTGTGTCACACGCCCAAAGACACGAAGTTCATATTTGTTAAAACACAATTATTTTTCGGTAATTCCACACCATTCTATAGTTCAATTGTGTTGCCTCTTGCATTGAATATCTTACCACTCAAATTCTTCATTGTTTGTGAGGTTCTGTTTCTGTTGTTAATGGTGCAGGTCTAGCAATGGAGCTTAATTCGAAACATTACATTAAAATTAGATTTATTATATCACTAAATATTATTTACTTATTTATTTTTTGACTGCGATCATTCTAGGACACAATTTTGATGGGTGTCATCGAAACCAGTTCTTATTTTTAAGTCCGGTACTTATTTTATTTTTTTCCATCGAACTGCTGTATAACAGGGACGCTAACAAAACAGCTCTGGTTGTCAAGTGGTGATTTGGGACAACACATGAAGGCGTGTACATTTATGAGGATATTATTTTTTATTATAATTTCAGCGGATTAGCATGCGTAAAAAACCTATAATGGTATAAATTATCAATTAATAATTAAGGATACTGTGGTTGCTAGTACCCTTAATCTTTGTAGCAACTCCATATGTCTGCGCTCATAAAATTCTGATCCTTATTAACCAAAAACTGAAGCAAGGTCGTTATCATTATTGAAAGTTTTACCATTCAAAGACTTTTGCAAACTTTGATATAGATGCTAATGTGATGGTGCAATATCACAGCCATATAGTGGATATGACATCACTTTCCACCCACGCTCCAAAAATACTTCACAGGTTAGCAAAGACGTTGCCTAGCCTTCTCATGGTGGAATACGTTTCCTTTACCATTTGTCGATTCTGTCCGTTATTCTTTGATTGTTTCCTTCAGTTTGATTAGTTATTGACAGTTTACATCTCTATTGATCGTTTGATAGTAAACATTTCAATTGATCGTTTGGCATCGAAACGGCTCAAAATACACAACACCTTTGTAATGCCATTAAATTTACAGCATGTCTCTTTTTATGCAATTCAGCTTTCGATGTGGCTCGTGCTGGTTCATTACGCTTGGACCATGATCGTTTACGATTGATGTTATTTTGGACAATTCGTTTTTCATCACAAGTGGTGATTTCTTTTAAAAGAGGACGATTTCATTGCATTTGAGATGCATATCGCAAATATCGATTCGTTTTGTTAAATTAATCTCTTTCAATTTATGTGGAACCGAAATATCGAGCTTCTTAACGATTCCAAGACATTTCAATTGATTTTCTATTGTTGTGTGTGATACACTTAGCCTCTTCGCAATGTCTCGCACAGTTATATGACAATCAGATTCAATTTTGGTTTTGTTTTGGTTATCCTCATCTTCAGTAGGTCGACAAGAACGTTGGTCATCTTTGAGTGAAAAACCTTCAGAACCGAATTTTTTAAACCATTTTTGACATTTTCGTTCTGTTAAGGAATCACCGTCATAAATTTCACATCTTTTTTTTTCGTGAGCCCCATCAGCTTTTTTGTCTTTACAGAAATAAAAAGCAAAATATGGAGAAAATGTTCGATTTTGCATTCCATCTTAAAACTGACACAGCACTGACAGCTACAAACGAAATTAATCAAAATTAAACGCAATTTTCTTCTACAGTAAGCTTAAAATAACGGCCATCAAAAGTCAAGAGGAAATGACTCATAACATTGACAAGCGTCATTCAAAAAATGTTAAATCAATTTATTTGCGAAAAACGAACTTACTTCCTTGCCAGCCAAATATATATGTATATATATAAATATATTAGAGCGCTAAGCAATGAACATAAATTTAGAGACATAGATGAGGAAATCTGCAACGAATTAAAGAAACTTTCATATGGTCAACGCTTGGAGACTGTTTTTAAACTGTGGAAAACAAATTGTGAAGCTGAAGAAACTAATTTCCTACAAAGCTGGGAAATACAAGCCAATTTTTTTTATTAAGTACAAAACACAGTCGAACATAGAAAACATATCAGATAACACCTTCCTGAAGAAATATAGACCAAAAACATTCACAGAAATGACCCCACACTTATCTAACACAAATCACAGACGATCTTGGAGACATAGCTCCACCTACCTAACCTCTCTTACACCCCAAAATAACTTTCAAACAACAATAAGGAATTCAGACCACAATCGAACATCTGGACGTAATCCTCAAGGCACCCTGCATACAAATCAAAGGATCCATCCAAACCTCGAGACTAACCTTCGGGAACATAACTTCCGGGAACCAATACCTACCAATCTACTCACATCATCTCACAATCGATGGAAGAATTTACCTCCGAGACTTAACCCTCAACATGGTTACTTCAAGCATTCAACTAGACACGACCTAACTAGACAACATAACTTCTCCCTCAACCCACATTACAATATTAAAAATAAATTAAACCCAAATCACATCAACCATAGACAATATAATAACCCTCAGTACAACCATAATCTAGTCCGCTACACAGTCACTCCACGACAAACATACTACCACAGACACACTTTACACCCATTTTTTCATCAGAAAACCAAACGGAATAGAGACTTTCCACAACAATCCACCTACTACAACCATATTTTTAAGACCTGAATAAGAGAAACAGAGATGTGAAATGGAACAAAATGTACAAGAACAACTGAAAATAATCAACTTATCAAAGAAAATCCTAAGTATTACACAAACAAAAATTCAAGCAAGATGTTTAAAGTTTACAACAACACTTCGCAGATCGAACCCGAAAGAAATTAAGGATAACACTATGAATTTCTGCCGATAATTACGCCTCCCAGAAGCACTTCGCAACCACACCATCGAAGATGACTCAATAGTAAAAGACAAAAAGCCAATTCTGTCCTACAAAAGGCAGAAATAATGCACTCGATGCATTTTATGAACAAATTACCAATTTTCCTTTCCATATCCTACAAAAACAACTAATTAAATCCAAACTTAATGCAAATGAATGGAAAGACCTAATCGAATCAAAAAATGATATAAACGTCACCATTAAAGAAGCCGACAAAGGAAGTGCGATAGTGGTGATGGACACAGTACTACAAAAATTTAATACTCTCCATGTTGGAAAATAATATTAACTATGAGAAGATAGTACAATACAAGCCAAGACACTGAAAAACTTATCCTCCTTACTTCAAATACATGGAAAGGGCCTCACTAAAAATGAAATTGACTATTTTTTCAATTTTAAATAAAGACCTAAAATAGGCAAAAAAATTACGTATTTTTAAAGCTTGCAAAATTTCTCCAAGCCTATGCATTATATGTTCCTGCTCCTACTCACCTCAAACTAAGACCCATCATTGCTGGCCCTGCTTGTGAAACCCACCGTTTCAGCAACTTCCTAGACATCTTACTCAAACCATTTCTAAAATACGTGAAAAGATTGAAGGATGACTTAGACATGCTTAACCAAATTCCGAAGACAATAAATGAAGGAACCCTGTTAATATCTTTCGATGTGGTGAACCTGTACACTAATATCCCACACGGTTATGGTATAGAAGCAATTATCTTCTGGCTAGAAAAATACCCAGAAAAGATCCCAGGACGCATCAACTACAGATTCATAATCGCAGCACTCAAATTCATCCTACTGAACAACTATTTCATGTACGATACAGTTTACTATCGACATTAATGTGGAATTGCAATGGGAACCTGAGCTGCCCCAGTGATAGCAAACCTTGTAATGGGTTACTAAGAACTTAAAATGTACCAATCATCACTACAAAAATATGACACATCATTTCAGTGCTTAAAGGAGAACTGGGAGATGTATTTGGACGATTTTTTATACTATGGAAAGATAGCATGGACAAACTCCTCGATTTCAAAATAATGCTTAATAATATTAATAGCAACATACAATTCACCATGGAGCACAGCAATAAACAACTCCCTTTTCTTGACATCCTAATTAAAATAGTCAATAACCACATCGAAACAGACATATTCTATAAACCCACAGATTCTAAACAATATCTATTATTCAACTCATGCCACCCCAAACACATAAAAAATTAATATACCTTATAATCTACCGAAAAGAATCTGTACCGTAGTTTCGAATACCTATACTCGTGGACGAAGACCCCTTGAACTCAGATCAATGCTAATCAAAAGACATTACACAGTATCATTAATAAATGATGGCATTAAAAGAGCTAAGCAAATAGATGTACGAACATTAAAGGAAGTCAACCGAAATACTACACCAGACTTAAACATACTCCCATACATCTCCACACATAACCCTAGAAATAACGAAGCCTACAACATTATCATCCAAAATCTACCCAGCCTCACAGGAGATAAAACAATGAACAAAATTATCAAAAGCAAAATGCAACCGAAATCGTTGAAGAAAATATTAACTAGCGCAAAACTATATCCATTAACAACGGAACAGAAAGTGAGAAAATGTGGTCGACCTAATTGTGGTACATGCCCCCAACTTTTGAAGAGTTCAGAGTTCCATTTCAAACAAGGTGAAATATTTAAGATTAAAGGAAATTTCACCTATGACTCGGAAAACCTAATCTATGCCATTATATACTGAGGGTGTGGTAATAATTATAATAGCCAAACAGGAATATCACTTCGTCGAAGAACCACTCTCCACAAAGAATAATTCCGCTACTCAAAATACAGACAGATACAGGTCAGTGAACACATAGAAAGTTGTGCTAGGAACCTTAATTTTAATTTTCTAATTTCCCCCTTCTATCAATATTCACAGAACACCTCATTACAGCAAAGAAATGAATAAAGAGGCAACTTCCATCAATAAATATCTTCCACAACTAAATATGAACACATGATATAATACAGAACGTTACTAACCTTTCAATTAATACAACTAAGCCCCATACATCACGTACACCATTCACATTACAGATTTATATCTACCCTAATTACACCAAATCCAGAACTACTTACCTAACTTACGTATAATCTTTTTACTCAGGGACTAGTAGACCCGACACCCTTCGGTAATCGGTGCACATCCAAAGCAGTGAACAGAAATTTATGAAAAGGCTATGCCTTTGAATCTCTTTAACAATTCACGATAATGACTTCTATTACTTTTGTTCCTACCTCAGTTCATCTAGTTGTATATATCTATCGTTACTTTTCATAAAAAGGTTTTGTTTTTGTACCATATTTCTATTACACACGCGCGCGCGCACGCACACGCACACATATAGGAATCATGGTCTAATGGTTAGGGTGTTGCTGTTATGAATGCGGGATCGTGGTTTCAAGTTTTAGGATGAGTGGTGCGTTGTGTTCTTGAGGAAAACACTTCATCTCACTTTGCTGAGCGATCTCTTAGACACCGGATGACTGGTACAGCGAGTTGATGAAGAAAGTGATCTAATGTACGACAAATACATCTGAACACTATAAACAAATCATTTGTGCAGTTCATCTCGCAAAAAGTTGAAAACTGATACTTCGTCTTCGAGGGAAGAGTTCGTTTTGCCCCTCTCCCCGCACACACCTATATATATATATCCATCTTTTCTCCCTATATTATATATATATTTAGTTGTAATTTACAGAAAACAGGTGTATTAGTTTAATACTCCGGAATGTGAGAAAGTAATTTTCCAGCCTACACTCTCCAACAGAAAGGAAGACGAGGAAATAAACAGAGAGAGATTTAGATGTAGGGGGGAGTAGATGAAAGTAGGTGGGTAGGAGTGAAGAGAGGAAATAGGTGTCAGGGCAGGAGAGTTTTGGAGCGGTGGGTAGGAGTGAAGAGGGGAAGTAGGTGTGATATAAAGAGAGGAGAGTAGGAGAGTCAGATAAAGAGGAGGGGACAGTGGACCCATGTTGGGTAAAGGAGCGAAGACAGAAAATTAATTCCGGTTCCAAAAAGTGGAATAAAAACGTAACGGATGACAATGAAAACATACAGACAGAAGGACGATGCAAAGAAGGAAGACAAACTAGGACGGAACATTCGATGCTTTCTATTCTTCAGTCAAGCTGCCAATCATCATTACAGTGTCCGCTTGTTAAACTTGAGACTGTTCAAAATTGGTAGGCTCCAAAAATCTAAGCTAAGGGCATTAAATTTTTGAAAGAAAGCGAGCGAATATGTGCCACATCACAGACAAAACAAAAGACGAGAAAACGGAGAAAATGTAACATGATTACAAATATAATCACCAAGAATAATAACAGGTATCTTTCAACTAAAAGGACAAGTTAAGTTAAGCCGACGTATGAAGTGGAAGCCTTACGGCAATAAGCATATGTTGTAGTCAGGAGACAGGAAAATAAGGTGTTGTGCGAGCGGCAGTCAGACCAAGAAATTAAAGTCATGCTTAGCCGAGCACCGATCACGTGGGAGGAAGTGAGAGTAGTAAGGAGCAGAGGGATTGGAGAATTAGGGAAGGAACTAGAGAAAGAGAGAGAGAGAAAGTGAGAGAGAGAGAATGAGAGGGACATATGAAACGGTGCAAGGGATATAACAGAGGAAACTAGAGGGGTTAAAGAAAGATAGCTCAGAAAGCGAGCGGTTAGAAAAACGAGAGAACGGAGAAGATGTTACACGATTACAAATACAAACAACAAGAATAATAACTTTCGACTAAAAGAACAAGTTAACTTAAGCTGGCGTGTGAACTGTAAGCCTTGCGGCAACAAACATAGAGTCCAGTTAGGAGACAGGAAAATACGGTGTTGTTCGAGCAGCGGTCATAGCAAGAAAGAAAGATCATGCTTGGTCGAGCACCGATCACGGGCGAGAAAAAGAGAGAGGTGGGGAGCAGAGGGAGAGAAAAAACTAGGGAAGGAACTAGAGAGAGAAGGAGTGAGAGAGAGAGAGAGACAGACAGACAGAGGGAAACGTACAAGGGAGATAACAGAAAAAAGTGGAGGGGTTAAAGAAGGAGAATGCCAAGAAATGTCAGCATTGCTAGAAATAAGTGTCAAATCAACTCTTAGCTACGGGAAAGCGCTTATCCAATGACTGACAGGGGAGACAAGCTCCCCACAGACTGTACTCCAGCTTTTTGTTTGTAATTTCTGAATAGCTATACTCCGTTTTGTAACTCTTGTTTGTGTATATATATTTACGTATACGCACATAGACAAACACACACATCTATATATATAGAAGGAGAGAGAGAGAGAGGGAAAGAGATGTATATGAGTGTGTGTGTAAAAAAATGGACTCTCTCTTTCTCTCTTTCTCTCTCATTATATATATATATAAATATATATATATATATATATA
>NC_068981.1:48871634-48872207 GCF_001194135.2 Octopus bimaculoides | reverse complement strand
TATATATAAGGTTGAGGAAGGTATTGGATTTAACCAAACCCAGGAGGATACAGGTAATACCGAGTAAGTGCAGTATACCGACTAGTTTGCCCCAGTCGTTGTATGAACAGGATTGGGTATTATAAGCGTGTGTATATGTAAATATATAAAAACACAAGTAAACAAGCAAAAATCCATTGCAATATGGAATATATGTACCTCTGCTATCTATGCTATATCAACTTTCGCTCCAACATAAATTTCCGGATTATCCACACAAGGATTACTTTGCACGGATTTCTACACGGATATTTACCACTGGAATGAAACTACACTTCAAGTACTGTTCTCTCTTTTTTCAGCACATCACACTCTTTACTACTTCATACTAAAAATATTCGCCTATGGATATAATAATAGATTACTTTATTTTTTCTGTCTCCGATGAAGGGAAGTACTGGATCTTCCCAGAAACAGCTGTAAGGCTGTATCCATAAAATACTCCCCCAACCTTACCTTTGCTGTCTTTATCTTTTTGTTTTTATATATTTACACGCACACACACACACATATATATATATATATATATATATA
>NC_068981.1:48863161-48870845 GCF_001194135.2 Octopus bimaculoides | reverse complement strand
ACATATATATACACGAGAGAGAAAGAGAAGGTTAGAGAAATTACACGATGTGTTTTTTTTTTCCATCGTTGGCATGCAAATACGTGTTGGGTGTGTCTCTTTGTCCATTATGATATAAAATCTTCACAGGAAGAATCCATATTGTGCTGAAATATTTCTCTGTTGTTTTATTGTTGAGTTGTATGTGTAAATGGCAGAAACATTTTACTCAGCTTGATTTAGAATTCACTGGATTTATATGTATAACTATGGTTAAACATATGTGTTAGATTATGTATGGGTATTGTATTTGTCTACAGACATGTGTTTGCGCACGTGTGTGCTTGAACATTGTATAAGCTGCAAGATGCAACCGCTGCTTTAAAAAAAGATGTATTCAAGAGCATAGCCGGTCGTCAATTATTACGTACATATGAGTGTGCATATTTATATGCATATCTAAATACATCTACGAGAAAGATACGCTTCCTTGATTTATTCATTAAGTTGCCGTATGTGTAAATAGGCATATATGAACCTATATGCACATAATATGCACAGGCAGACAGACAGACAGACAGACAGACAGAGCGATAGTTAGATAGATAGATAGATAGATAGATAGATAGATAGATAGATAGATAGATAGATAGTCATACACGCAAATTTATAACGTGTTCGCATCTAATATATTCTTAATATGCCCTATCTAATATATTGAAGCGGGACCATTTACCTGTTAGAGGGTTTCCACGTCCTGTAGTCGAATCTACAGACAATTCAATGTTTCCGCTAGTATTGACTTCTGAAAAGTAACAACTACATAGCTGAACCGATATTATGTATCAAATTTATGAAAGTGTTATGAAAGGCGCCTACTATTGCCGTCCATATTCCAAGTGTACTCATGTTTAGACATTACCAAGATGGTAATTTAAGAGTTATATGACGCCATTAGTTGTTGATGACACCGTAAATTCTAGGTAGAGAATTCTTCATCTGACATATATATGGTAGTGTTCTAGAGTTATTATATTATAGTGAGGTAAGTAAGTCGACTGTATTAGATCATATAATGCATGGTAGTAATCTACTGAAGCCTTGAAAGGTTTGTGCAAGTATGTGTGCATATTTGAGTGCGAGTGTCTTCAACTGTGTGCGTGTCTCAGCGTCGGATGCAAACTCAAAATACTCAATTGTAATGTTATTGGAAATTAATTTATGCAGTATTGTCAAAATATTTAAGAATCAGAAATCATTGTATAGTGAGGATAGTCATAAGACAACCAGAGTGTTCTGGGACGTAAGTACCTGCTTGTGTCTATGGGTGGATTTATTCGCGCGACTGGTGCACATTCAGGGATCAGCTGTCATATTTCACTATAGATGGATATGAACTAGTGAAAATGTCGTACACCTGGATAGTAGGTAACAAAATCAGAATGTAGGCGGGAGCACGGGTATCGGTTATAAATAGGCGCCTACGTATTTGTGGATAAGATTTAATTTACATAAACTCAACAAGCATACATTATATTGATGGCTATCTCATCGGTTCAGCAGAGAATGAGAGAGGAAAAGAGAGAGAGAGAAAGAGAAAGAACCAGACAGGTTGAGGGAGATGGGGAAATATTTTTTTAAGAGGAAAGAAACTGAAGTTTATTGCCTCTTATGAGAAATGCGGAGAGTCTTAGGCACTAAAGTTAAAAATCGTTTAAGTTGCATGCTCTTAATAAACTGTCATTTTGTTCTGCAGCTTCTTTTGCAGATGGAAATTTTTTGTTCTAGAAGTTGTATTTGCATATTCAACCTAAATGAATATTTATTAAAGCTACCAATGTAAATTTAATTACAACCTTTTCGCAAAAGGTATTTGATAAATACCATAATTACCCCTAATATACGAACAAACCGATGAACACATGGAATTGCAGTTATCATAATTTTCTTGAGTAGGTATATGCATGCATGTGCTCGTATGTCTTCCTCTATTTACCCAAGCAACAGTTGCCTCCCTCTATCTCTCTTGTGTATCTGCCTGTATCCACGAATGTGTAAATATGTGCTCTGTGTATCTGTATCCGTATCTATATAGGATGTGGTGGGTTTTGTTGACTGTAAATGGTTTCTATTTATTCAAGACATTCAGCTTTCTTGTATTGTTCTTTTAATACTTTCTTATATCACCTCGGCACTTGATTGCCAGAAATAGTTTGATTCTGAAGCAGAATTATATGTTATATGTCCAAAAATTCCTATTTGTCCTATATACATTTTTCTTTTTGTTTTCTTCTCCCAATTTTACAAGATCAAACTGAACCGACGTTTCTGATTGCATAGCGTCAATTTAAAGAAACGTCTATACGCTATTGAAGCTCTAGAATACCAGGTGACTAGAACGGTACAAATAAACGATAGATAGATAGATAGATAAATAAATAGACAGATGGATAAATGGATATGCACATAGATAAATAGATAAATAGGCAGATGGATAAATGGATAGATAGATAGATAGATAGATAGATAGATAGATAGATAACTATATATGGAGACATTATACTTGTGTATTACTGAGTGTCATTCATTTGCTTACACAGTTGACAGATCACAGTTATCTGTCGTTTCATCAAGGTTCACTTGAAAAGATAAACGGCTATATCTCTTTTGAAGTTTCAACGCCTCAATGTTGTTATTTGAAGATTAAGTGAGCATTTAATGAATATTGTTAAGAGGAGTATAATATCAGATCGTCGAAAAGATTGAGAGCATTACATATGACATTTTAATAAAATGCAGGAAATAATTCAAAGGCATTACATTGCAATGGTTTAAACCCGGCCAGAGAGTTACAAAGCAGGTTAATAACCACATGTGTACCAAGTAAGACCAATTGCCACTTTTAGTGGTTATCTGAAACTATATAATGCAATACGTTCTTCATTTTCACTATTTGAAAATAATTATGAATAACTTTAATTTGCTTCGGAAGAGCTGCAAAATATCAGGGTCACAATCCTTTCCTCTAAAGTTATGTAATGATAGTCTGATGGTTTTTAAGCATATGTAGAACACGTGACCCCGCCAATGTTTTCCGGACCAATTCTTAGCGGCATAAATTCTCAGAATATTAAGGATAAAAAGCAGAGATTAATGAACACAAGAAAATTGTATATGATAATAGTGATTTATTATTGGCTACTGCAGTGTGTGAGTAATTGGCTGACTATAACCGTCGCACTTGTGCGTGAGTGTGTGTGTGGTGTGTCTGTGAGTGTGGTGTGTGTGCGTGTGTTTGTGTATCTGTGTCCTTGTATATGTGCGTTGTGTGTGTATGTATGTGTGTGTGTGTGTTTATGTTTGCGTGTGTGTTTGTGCGAAAGAAAAATAAGTTAGGAGGAATAACTCAGAGTGGCCAGTTTCATGTATTGATAAAAATGTTAAGTTTATAGTAAACTCCTGATTGATCGAGATTATCAAATTAGAAGTTGGAGCAGAGAGGACGGACGTTATTGATAAAATTCACAAAATCATTAATTTTAGCGGCAAACAAATTTTTATTAACATCAATGTGTTTATATTGAATTAGCATTCGTCAAAATCAAGTTTGGGAAACAACATCCAACATGTGAACTCCGTTTTCATTCATGCATTTCTGAAGGTGTTCTTGGAAGTTGACCTCCACTCCCTCCAGCATTGCTCTGTTGATTTGGGTGACTTCCACGCGAATAGTTTCCTTCATATCGTCCAATGTAGGGTGCTTATGCGCATACACATGTGCCTTGTGTTTTCTCCACAAAAAATAATCAATCACACATGGACAAATCAGGGGACGGAAGGGACCAAGGGATATCAGCAAACCTGGAAATGAGGGGATCACCGAAGACAGGGTGAAGAATGTCCATTGATTCTCTGGATGTGTAGGTCGTCACCACATTCTGCTGAAACTGCACACGTCAAATATGTTTACGTTTTCGTCGGGATTCAGACAAAAAGAAATTGTTTATCAACTCCGTATCAAAGCTTGTCTGACGCTTTCTACATTTCCGAGTTTCTTGGCTCACCGACCGGTATTCTATTCATTAGTGTACCTCGTGTACGAAGTACATTCACCCAACGCAAGATTTTGTTACGGGCGGGAACCGCCTGATTTCGGTGAATCTAGAAGTGGCTCCGAAACTGACGTTGAAATGCTGTGACAGATTCATTAGTCTTCACGTAACTCTCCACAGCACCATGGTTTCACATGAAAAGAAATGAAAATGCCAACACACCGTGGACCAAATGGTACCTGTCGAAAATATGTCACTCTCGCTGGCGTTGAGTAATTGCGATTTCAAAAACATCCGTCCTTTATGCGCCACCCTATGTGTCCACTTCTAAAGAATGTAAACAAATCGCTCCATGGTAATATGTACCAACTCAAATGAATATGGGAAATAACTTCAAGAACTCGTACTTCTCCAAAATTCACATGCCATGAAAGAAAAAATGGTCTGATTTTCTGTGAACACTTATTTCAGTTTCAGTTACGCCTCATAAGCACAGGAATTGTCCTACATTACTCTCAGTAGAAGAGAAATTTGATACAAACAGAAAATGGAGAAAAAAGAGCTACGAATATAATTTAAATAACTTAAGGTGGTTAGCGGCGGCATACATTTCAGCAACGAAATAGAATAAGATTATGTCAAATGACTTACTGGATAAATTTTTGATGTATTGAAATCATCTCCGTAAACATAGTGCGTAGATCAATCGTTTTGTGGAAATTGGTACCTACTCGAATTGAGAAGGGAAGATAATTATCCACAAAATTCCTCTTGTCTTCAATCAATCAGATTCTCTTATTTTTCAGAGATATATCATTTTTTTAAAATATTATTGTTTCTCCATTCATATAACCGATGAATAAACAAAGAGTATACGTTCCAACATGATAGATTTGTCCTGGAGCAAGTACTGCCCATCAAGTGGCTGTAGTTGGTATATCACTGCCGCCGGACGTCAGGGTCATCTATCTCTCGGTCGATGTTTGAGTGAATCATTACATCATGTTCGTCGACATTTCTGTTTATTACCTACCTGCAGGTCAGCTCCGTTCTTTATGGCATGCAACTTGTTTCGATTTATGATCCAAACATATAAGCCGAAGTCAAGCATAGACTTGGCTCATCACGTTTAAAAAACCCCCAAAAAACAAGAAAATCAACTTATCGTTATTACCAAATGGTCCTCTTTCTATCTCGTATTTCTCTAGAATAATGCCAACCACATTGCTTGTTGAAATACTCGAAACCAAGACAGTGATGCCTATGTATGCAGACGAAATTCTCCTGTCCTAATTCAAGTGGAATATAAATCAAAATCTCAAATGTTCACATCAAAGATTCTAGAATTATGACATGAAGAACTGAGATGATGTGGATAACATGCTTCGATAGATAACCTTATATTTTCGCCCCTGAATATAAGACGTTGTATTGAAGATGAAGTTGAAACCGTCCGCTTTTTGAAACAGACGCCAGATAGCGTAGTTTGATGTTATACGTTTCAGCCTCTTCTAGATTTACGGGTCTGAAATACCACATACTCATGTTTTGGGCTGCTTCTCAGTAATATCACCACTCTTTGACATGCATGGTTTTGAATGCTCCAAGTTAACAATCACTTAGCGTCAACAGATTTTTAAACGTATAATAAAAAGAAATCTTGTGCGCATCACTAAAATTAATGGAGTAGTTTGCCAAGATCAGCACCTCTCTCGGAGATTTGAGCTCAGAACAATCGATGAACAGGCTAACACATCTGTTCAGTACTTCGACCGAGAATCACTTCAGCTTGCATACTTCCGGTTCCAATCTTTTCTGCTCCGTAAACACTCTCACAAAGTACCAACAAATTAAAAGCATTCCTTCCTTTGGCTCCCTACAACACCGAAGAATGACTTTGGAAAGCTTCTGCAATATTTGAAGATATAGAGGTATTTAACTCACTGTTTATCAAAGCACACACTAGTTCTTTCAGCATTTGATAAGTAAAATAATCAGGGTGGCAAGCTGGCAGAATTGTTAGCTCGCCGGGTATAATGCTTTGCAGCAATTCGTCAGTCCTTGGATTTTAAGTTCAAATACTTTGCTTTTCATCCTCTCGAGTTCGATAAAATTAGTACTAGTTGAGTACTGAGGTCAATGTAATCAAGTTACATACTCCCCGATGTTCCTGGTCTTGTGCCAAAATTTGAAATTATTTAGAATAACCTACATATTTCACAATTGTTTTAAAGAATTAGGTAATTTATAAAAAGGGTAAAAAACCTCAAACACCATGGAAATGTATATGAAACTCATTATCTCAATGTTTGGCTGTTAATGATTACTGGGATTTGAAATCATACGTAAATATATCCAACAGAGCAAAAGACATTTTACCCTATCTCTGACAATGCTGCCAAAGAATTGGTCCAAAATCGAAATAATATCTAATGTTATAGAAACGTGAAATCCTAGATTGACGGGCAGAGTTATAGAGGATTATACAATACACAATAATTGACTTATACCTTGTATTCACGAATACTGGAAGAATGAAGTACAACAATCAACCAAGATTTGGACCCACAACGTAAAAGTGCAAATTTAAATATTGCAGAGCGTTTTGTGTTGTTCAACGAATTTTTCAAATGACCACCCAGCAAACCGAAACAAATATAAACAATAGCACAATAATAATAATAATAATATTAATAATAATAATAATAATAATAATAATAATAATAATAATAATAATAATAATAATAATAATAACAAAAACACCAGGACTTACAAATATATATAACATACAGAAAATTGCACGACTGGGTACTGCACACATTCTACGCAAAACACTTTCAATACAGTAAACATAAGAGCACCACAGCAAACCACAGCACATACCCAAGGCGCACAGAGCTGCGCTCGGTAGTGAAGTGAAAGCACGTTATAAAAATAAAACTACTGAATAATAATAATAATAATAATAATAATAATAGATACAAATGGACCATAAAGTGGATTGTAAACATAATATATGAGAGAGCTGTCCAGTGGAATATCAGTAGTACCATTACATTTTTCCCCAATATAAACCATTCTCTGTATTATTTAATCGATTTCAGTACATTCTCTACGGACTGTACATTTTTTCGTTATGGAATAATATTAAGCTCTACTTACATTGGCGAGATATTATTTTTTTTACAAAAAGCAACACGGACACAAAAAAGAAATGTCTCTTTTCATTCACTTAAAATAAAATTAATACATATAAATAGAAAACGAAAATTGTGGACTCATTGACACTGCTAAATATTGAAGGTATATCAGTAAGATGTCGGATGAAATTAGTTATAGATGGATAGTAACAAAGAGGTACGATGTGTTGAGCTATAAAAGCATCGAGAAACATAATAGTATTTTAGAAATTTCCATCCGAATGGGATGGTAAACATATAATGAGAAATAGGAGAAGGTATTTTATTATTAAACACTAAAAGGTAATGTATATATATAAATATTTATTGATATCTAACCACCTAGAAAAATACAAAAAGTACATTTAATCACATCTGTATATACCAAAGTCTCTCTATCACACTAATTCTCTTCGTTTCTCTTTGCCCGTGTGTACGTGAATATGTGTGTGTATCTGTATGTCTGTATATATA
>NC_068981.1:48861103-48862964 GCF_001194135.2 Octopus bimaculoides | reverse complement strand
AAATGCATATATATGTGTGCGTAAGTTTGTGTATATATATATATATATATAGACAGAGAGAGAGAGAGAGAGAGTGAGAGGAAATGAGAAAGACAGAAAGAGGGAGACAAAGATAGAGAGACACACGCATGTATAGAAACCGTTTTCGACCAATGAACATCGAGTGTTTCGATGAACTGCAAGGTCTATTCATTGAATTAGAATACGAACGACTGAATATTATATAGCTACATGTAACCTAAAGGTAATTCTCAAGTACAATCAACGTGAGACATATTGCGAAACTTATGTATGCATGAGGCAGTCAATCACTGTTTTAGTGTAATGAAATGCACTCAGAACACGCGTTAATTCGAGGCTATGGACAGACATTTGAATGCGTGGACACAAAGTGGAAATAAAGTCATATCCGCATTGTTTCGAAGAGAATTTCTAAACCATTCAGCCAGGACCCTATCAGCATATATTCACACACACACAAACATATAAACACACACTCGCACGCACACCCCCATACACTCACACACAAACACCTATACACATATGCGTATGTGTGTGTGTATATATATATATATATATATATATATATATATATATATATATATATACACAAACACATTTAAATACATATATTAATATAATACACGATATATAACTCTACTTATATGTGTGTGTATATATGTGTGTTTGTATGTATGTAAATATATATATATATATCATCCAGTATGTACATATAGCTCTCTACACACGCAAACACATACATATATTCGAATTTGTGTACGCGTGTCCACGCGTGTCTGTTTGCAGATGCATATATGAACTGAAATAACTCTGAAGAAAGTAGCCTTAAATTTCTATGTTGGTAAAGTTTTGTCAACGGTTCAATGCGCCTATTGAGTATAGCTATCAATAACGAAACTACATTGATTTCTGGAAACAGCAATAAGTCAAATTTACTGCACTAAAGAAGACTACGTAATGACGATTATTTATGCCTTTTCAGAATGGTGAAATATCTTACACCTCGTTTGAATTTATATCGAACTAATTATCCCAAAAGCTGGCTGTGAATGATTACTGAGATTTGAATTCGTATGTAAATATATCCAACAGAGCAAAAGATTTTCCCCCGGCTTTGACAATTCTGGCAAAGCATTGCACCAAGATTAAAATGAAATGTCTTTCATCTTGGGTCAGGTGAATTAAATAGAGACGAATCTGGAACAACAACAGAATTAACCAGAACTGTATGTACTACGCCACCACCAGTAATTCACCCAGCATCTCGTACAAGGAGACGAATGCAAGCAGCATCACCGCCACAAAAAAGAAAAAAAATCAAAGTTTGGATAGCAAATTGTCGGGCAAGAATAATTATCAGTTTGATAGGAATGTCTGTAGCTACATATGTTATGTACCAACACAACGGCGTGTATGTGCATGTCTGTGTAAGAATGCGTGTGTTGTTGTGTGGAGGAGTAGAGTGCAACATTTTTATGGCTGAAATTATCGCTGCAAGGGACGAAGTGCCCATGAACCTAGTAACAATTCATCTAGCCGTAACCATGCGCCAGTTCATTCTACGTCAGTCTTTTACCATTTCATAATCCAAAGTCCATTATTTCATCCATATAAAGACAAGAATCCTTTGCTCGCACAAATCATTTCTTTCTCGGCGCCACATATTTGTTGTGGAGTTGTGGATATGTGTTCATCATCGCCGCTATTTGATTTATATAAAATCTCAGATGTCTTGACAGATGTCATCAAATGGAGTTGAAGGTGATGTTGCAGAAAGGAAATGAAAATGGATTACACTGGATATTAAAGCTGATATTTATATATATATATATATATATAT
>NC_068981.1:48859542-48860901 GCF_001194135.2 Octopus bimaculoides | reverse complement strand
CTTATAGATCCAATGTAATACTGAAGGTGTGACGGATTTTTGGAGTATGGACCAAGTATAAGAGTTTATGCATTTTACCGATAAGAGTAATGATATTTAAGCTTGTATGGAGATGTGCAAAAAACAAAATGAAAGAAAAAGGAAGTTGAAACTCCTAACGGGTAGTGGCTTGAAAGTTTTAAGAAGCGCTGAAGTTGCATCACATAAAATTATCTGGCAAAGCTGCCATTGCTAACACAAAAGCTGCTTTTAATTATCTTCAAAAACTGAAAAATTGACTTAAAGACTACAGACCAGTGCAAGGAACGTTGATGATGAAACAGTCCTTATCGATAAGCTCGGGCCAGCTAAAATTTCTCAAGTAGAAATATCAGCACAGCTATTTAAAAACATAGTTGAAAATCCTTTAACGTTTCTTCCTGAGAGAAATACCTAGGGTGATATGAAATTAAAGCCCTTAATGTTTTAACAATTTCAAGATTCACGCAAAATAAAATTTGCCTCTAATCTAACATTTATAAGTTATGCATAACGAAAAGCCAAAGAGTTTTGTCCTGCTATAGAGAGAGGTGCAATACCAGAGAGAATATCTCCAACAAAGCATGACCTATTTTCGAAAATGTAACAAACACCTGGTAAACTTAAATAAGCTTTCGGTTCATGCTAAAGGAGAGAACTTCTTTGCTTCAGCCAATGGGTCAAGGTGATTATTTACTTCAAAGCCGGAAAGCATTGAAACGTTATAACAAATATCAATGGGTAAACGAGTTTCGGGTTAACGGATTTTACATACACGAAATTTTCACACACGCAAATAACGTGTACATGAGATTTAGAAATTGAATTTTTTTAAATGAGTAGCAACCAAAATTCCTTATCTTAGCTGTTCATGAATCAATAATATATATAATGTATATTTCCCATAGATGTAGTGATACCTTGAAATTTATTGTAATTATTATCAATATAATGTGGGCTTGCGGCGTGCTATCAGAATCATTAGCGCAGCGGTAAAATGGTCATCGGCTATTACGTTCGTGTGACATTCAGAGTTCACATTCTGCGTAGGTCGACTATACCCTTGAGCCTTTCGGGGGTTGATAAAATAAGTACTAAGTAGGGCACTGAGGTCGATGAATTCGACGTACCTCTGACTCCAGAATTGCTGACCTTGTGCCAAATATTTTGAAATCAATATTATGCAGGCTTATTGTTAACATTTCTTATCATATATAAACTGAGATGCTGCCCAGCGGTTGTTCGATGTCAGTATACCAGGTTGTTTCGTGCACTGTATTGTCATATATTAACACACATACACACAGAAGTCAGTGCGTATATATATATATATATATATAT
>NC_068981.1:48858809-48859215 GCF_001194135.2 Octopus bimaculoides | reverse complement strand
ATATATATATATATACATATATATATAAACATGCGCACAGAAAAATACGTTTTCTTTATACGTAGACAGCTGAAAGTTTGAGTAGGATGGTGCTAGTTGATTAAATGGGCACTATTGCACAACTGGTACTTATTTCAACGATTCGGAAAGCATAAAAGCAAGGTCAACCTCTGACGATCTCGAACTTAGAATGTTAAGCAGGAAGAAAAGCTGCTAAGCATTTTGTCCGGCAGGTTATATATATATAATAAGTATGTTACAGAAAGTATGGGCTATTTACGGATGCTCGTACAGAGCCAATGCGTTTTCATTTTCATCTATTTTGTATTATACTCACACACACACACATACACACACACACACACACACACACACACACACATACACATACACACACACACACAAA
>NC_068981.1:48857957-48858799 GCF_001194135.2 Octopus bimaculoides | reverse complement strand
TAAAGTATCCGGTGTTTTGTAAGTATGTTTTTTTTTTTTTTTTTTCTGTGAATGTTATATTATCCAATCTGAAATTCATTTTTATCTGCCGGTAAGTTTGCTTTATACTGAACTTTGTCTACTTTATTATGCTTTTTTATGCACCCAGTACAAGTTACCTGGAGGTTATAGCTTTGGTTTGGAATAGCCCCCTTTTTTTTCTATATAAATTGTAGTTTTATTGAATATGCAAATATAATCAGAGACATTAATAGATAAAATTGTATATGCTTACGCGAACAATGTATGTTGTATTTTCTTTTATTAATTCTATTCTATTTTTATCAGCTCTTTAATCAAATGATTCAATTGAAAAAATACTTGAGTATTACACACTTTAATAACCTGAGAACGTGCAGTTAGATTATGAAAACTGATACACATCGAACACAAAACCTCATGGTGTTTACTAAGATCGACAGAGATTTTATTCGTGTTTTTCCAATCACTGACTTCTGCTCCTTTTTAAATCTTCTTGGTCAAACTGACAATGTTTTTTAAAAGGCAGGGTTAAACAAGATTGAATAACTTCCCCTCCCGTACACACCCCAGTTTGTTACTAGAAATTTGTTTCCTCGCTTCTACTGTGAGCAAATACAAAGTTATTCCGTCACATATGACAACAAATAAAACGAAAAAGTACCTTGCAGAATGATTCTATCTTATTTAGGATTAAATTATGTTTTACGATTTTAATCATTTTATAATAATGGAATATAAGAAAGTTTTTAAGGTAAGTATTTTTAGTCTGTTTTTTGTTAATCAAATTTGTCACTCACGCTGTATCACGTTTTCCATATATA
>NC_068981.1:48855849-48857925 GCF_001194135.2 Octopus bimaculoides | reverse complement strand
TATATATATGTATGTATATACACACATATTACGCGCACACACATGCACAATTTTAGAGACACACACATGCGCACATCACTTGTCTGTTAACCAACTGTCCAAGAGAGTGTGATACATTTTGTTCATTCAATATTTCTGTCGTATTCTCTTTTATCCCCGTTCTTTTCTCATATCATAAAAAGAAAAATATTCAGTCAATTATATATTTGCTTGAGTGTTTATGATCTTATTTCCGTTTTTCGCATTTCCCCACTGTTTTTTAGTCATTTTATACATTTTTTCTAGTTTTTATATAAATTTCTCGTGTACTGATTTGTCTTCATATTCTTATACCATATTGCTCTTACATTTTCCCTTCCTCTCTTTTTTTTTCTCGTTCAGCTAGTCGTTCATTCTATTTAGTTTCCTGATTCTGACTTGCTTGTTCCACATACTTTTCTCTCTATCTATCACACCAACCCATTCACCGATCCCCTTACCTCTCTTCATTTACTCTCCCTTTTTGTTTTTCAATCTCACCAATTACTCATCAGAAATTCTTTCCAATTTTCTTTAAGCATTTATTATGTTTGTTGCTGTAGCTGTTGCCCCATTTTTTTGCTCAATCTTTCCTGTTTACCCTTTCTATTCCAAACATCCTTACAGCTTCCGTAATTGCTTTGATTCCCCACTCCTTTATTTATTTTCCTTTATCCGTATATGTGTTTTCGGTCTTGATTTTGATTCGTATGTGCGTCTGTATACATCGTAGCATATTTGTATTTCTAAATTTTATCTTCGATATTCTTCACATTTCTATACAATGAGCGTCTTACGGTTGTTATTGATATTGTTTATCCTTTCTCTTTTTTTTAATTTTTTGTCGTCGTTATGGCATTTGTTTCTTTTTCAAAGAGAATTGTTTTGCGTCTGTAATTCTGTGAGATCAGATGTTATATGTTCGGCAGACCACATTGTGTTGTTTGGAAGTACACAACAACATTGTTGCTTCTATTGCTTTGCTACTACAACTATCCAAATGACGATCATGGACATGCTGCTTTTCCTTCTGCTACCTTTACTACTACTAAGTATTTGCCGCTATTGATGTTCCTCCTCCTCCGCCTTCTACTACTAGTAAAGATGATATTACTGCTGCTGCTACGGCTGCTGGTATTTCCGCTACCGTTACTACTATTCACCCCTTCAATTGCTGCTGCTGCTGCTGCTGCTGGTGCTTCTACCACTACTACTACTACTACTACTACTACAACTACCACGACTACTACATGATAGAGCGATAATGACATCTTTCTTTTTTTTTTTTTTTCGCATAGACACATGACCAGAAATTTTAGGCGTACGGAAAAGTTGAATTATATCAACACGATACTTAATTAAGTGTAACGCAGAGGGTGAAATGATAAGTTGACCCCCGGAAAGAGTCGAACTCACAGAGTAAAGAGCCAAAACAAATACCGTAAAATATTTTGTCCGACGTCTAACAATTCAACAACACCTCAGTCTGACTGCAAACATCATAATATTAATACAGCCGCTACTGCAGATGCTAACCGAGCTGCTACTACTGATTTCACTGTTGCTGCATCTGCTGTTGTTGTTGTTGCTGCTGCTGCATCAGCTGCTGCTAGTAATGATGATGATGATGATGATGATGAGGTGGTGGATTTGGAGAATGAAGGTAATGAGATTGAGGATGATTATGATCACTATACTATTACTGCAAGCTTCATAATTTTTTTCTTTTTCTTCGTCGGTTTTGTGAGTGCTGAAACTGCTACTATTGATGATTCTGCAACCGACTCGAATATCGACTGCTGCTACTGCCTATCATGCTCTTATTAAAAGATGCTAGTGCTATTGCATTTACAGCTGCTGCTGCTACACTTACACCACAACCCCCCCCACCACTACCGACAATACTACCACCACCACTACGACTACTATTACTGCTACTATTAACAATAATAACCCTTTCTATTGGGTTGTAAGGAAAGTTCGCGCCGATTTATGGTAGTTTAGTGACGGCGCAATGTCCCAGTGGTTAGTGCAGCGGACTCGCGGTCATAGGATCGC
>NC_068981.1:48844390-48855805 GCF_001194135.2 Octopus bimaculoides | reverse complement strand
GTGGAGAACCCTACTGTACTCTTTCACCACAACTTTCTCCCACTCTTACTTCCTGTTTCTGTTATGCCTGTAATTCAAAAGGTCAGCCTTGTCACACTGTGTCACGCTGAATATCCCCCAGAACTACGTCAAAGGTACACATGTTTGTGGAGTGCTCAACCACTTCCACGTTAATTTCACGAGCAGGCTGTTCTGTTGATCGGATCAACTGGAACACTCGGCGTCGTAAGCGACGGAGTGCCAACGTAGTAGCTTACCTTTCGACTTATTTGCCATAAAACCACCTCAATTCTGGGAAGATGGTATTTTCAAGTTAAAGGAAAGATGGAGACGCATTGTGCAACAAAATGGTTCATATTTGTGTAATTAAAAATGTAATGGCAAGTATTTATTGACCTTTTTTTTCCTTTAAAAATCGGCACGAACTTTTCGGACAACCCAATATTTTCAGCACATGGCCTGAAATTTGGGAGGAAGGGATTAATTCGATTACATCAACCCTAATACTCGATTTGTACTTAATTTATCAACTCCGAAAGGATGAAAAATAAATTCCAGCCCCGGCAGAAATTGAACACAGAAGGCAGCGACGGGCGAATCCTTGATGAGCATATCGCCCGGCGTGCTAAGGATTTTGCTAGTTCGCCGCCTTCCGTGCCAGTTCGCTGTTGTTCCTTTCTACTAAAGGCACAATTCCTGAAATTACATCGACATCAGTGTTTCCTTGTTACTTAATTTAGGGACGCCGAAGGGATGAATGATATATTCGACCTGGGCGGAATTTCAACTTAGAACATAAAGACAGAAAAAATGCCGCTAAGCATTTTGACCGACGTTATAACGATTGAGTCAGCTCCAGTTCAAAGCAAGGCAGGGGAGCTATCTTCACGATGGACTCGGCCGTTAAGGAGATCCGTCCCACACATGATAGCATCTCTTAGACAAGATACCACAGATCAGCTGTGCCCGGATAATGGACAGGTGCTTGCAAATGTGTCTCACTGCGTTGCATGCATCTCAGGCAGGTCTATTTCGACATCATTTCCGTGCATGTAGAGCTTGTCTCGAACTAGCAGGTTCTACGGTAACACTGCCAGGTCAGCCATTTGATCCCTTCTGACACTCAGAAATTTCTCGATGACGTCATCGCTCTTCTCCGTCACTAGTCTCTTATAGAACACAAATGTAGAACTTACAAAGACGGTATTGCGCGATCGACTGATGGTTGCGAACACCTGCCGACACTCCAAGTGCAAAGGGCCCCTTCTCCCTCTACCCTTGAATTTAGGACTGTAGCTCTCTCCATGAGACGAGTTACTGAAATCCTTCTCACCCTCAAGTAAACACCTGCGTTGTCACAGCCTCAGCGTATGTCTGCATATCATTAGCTCTGGAATGCTCACTTCTATACTTAGCGGCTGCTGACAGTAGATGGAGTGGCGGACGAGCGGATCCTGTCCTTTCAACAGAAAAAGGAAGAGCAAGAGCAGCAGCTTGATCAGCCAAAAAGAAGAATGAGGGACAACGGTTAGGCAGGAGTAGGCGACGGAAGCGATGTATGTACTTGCTACTTCCACCTGATCCTTCAAGGATATCTACACCTCTACCCTTTGCTGGAAGTGACTGGAAACTCTGCTGGTTACTTCTCGCGGTTGTTGTCCATATGGGAGTCTAGAGCAAAGCAGACTCCGAGCAATTTAACCGGTCCTTCAGTGGAGGACCCACGACGCAATTGGCATGCATGGACCTGCCTTTGAAGGTACCAAACTGAACTTACACCGAATTTTGCTCGCCAATCTTTGCTTCTTTCACCGCTTCATACTTCTTTGGGTAGATCCGATCATCTCGATTTCGACACTATTGAAGTAACACCGTGTGCATAAACCGACACAAACATTTCGCATCCTAGTTCATACCCATCGAAACATCCAGCCTTTATAGTCTTAATAGCATGGTGCAGAATCTATAGATTTAGGCCGTACCTGTTCTCTTTCGGTGTCTGTGTCCTCTAAAGCAACGCAGCCACGATCTATCACATGTTCATGCCAGGGGGAAGAGACGATAACATTAACCTGATAGTTCATTGCGTGAGGTACGTCAGATACAGGACGAACTCCAAACAGGTGGCTGTGAATGTTTTCGCACGAGCTCCTCACTTTCGAAGAGGACCTCGAAGCTCAAAAGTTGCTTTTCTATTTACATGTCGGTTACACCTTCCATAATGTCCCTCAAACCTTCGCTAATTTTGGAGCTTGAGCCAATTCACTAATTTTGTCATGGAGGGTTACTGGAAACATTTCTTTTCTTTTGACGTAGTCACATGCGAAAGTGTTTTAATTTGTGGTTATTTTATCTTGGCGTCTTTCATTTTTCAACTGAATTTGTAGTGGTTGTTGTTCATGTTCACCTCGGCGTTGTTTTGTTGCTCTCTGCGTCACTATTTTCTGTGTCAAAGCTTTTTCTTGTCGTTCTTGTGGTGGTAATGTTGGTTGATTCGCTGATGTCACTGGTAACGGTTGTGGGATTGCTGCTTTCTCTATCTCCGTTGCTTCTCCGCATGCTTAACGTCGTACAATTACTGGTGAGGATAATGGAGGTGTGAGTGATGTTACCACTGATGATTTCTCCTGTGATACTGCCTGCTTCTAGTAGACCGACACTATTCAGTTTGTTGTAGTTGGTTTGGTGCCCTCACCGGTAACGCTGCTCTCCCCCTCCCTCTCTCTCTTTCTTTCCCTCCCGCTCTTTTGATCTCATGTTCATTTACTGCAGTGTCAGAAGAAGCAATTTTTCGACTGTGGATTACAAAGGAGACTGAGAGAAGACTTTCAGTATTGCCTGAATTGAGGAGTAATACCAGATTTGATAACTAGAGGGGGAACAATGCTCCTTATGGAAGATAAAAGCAAGGGAAATACGTGTAGCAATTATAGACCAACACTTGCTTATCATTAATGTGGAAACTGTTATCAGGAATGCTTTCAGAAAGCATTTAGTAGCACATTGTCTGACAAAATTTGCTACCAGAAGAACAGATACGTTTCAGGACGAATGCTAGAGGAACGTATGATCTATTATACATAGACAAAGCAGTTCTAAATAAAGTAAAACTTAGTAAGAAAATTGTAACAATAATAAGGATAGATTATATGAAAGCTTATGGCATTATTCCACGCTCATGGATAAGTGGATGCTTGAGTATATTCCGTATTGCAGTCAACATAAGAGAATTTATTAACTTTAACATGAAGAAATGGAAAGTAGATCTCTACTTAGATGACACAGCCAAAGGGAAAGTGAATATCAAGAGAATAATTTTGCAAGGAGACTCGTTATCTACTTCTGTATTTATATAACGTTTGATTCCCCTCATTTTAGTATTAAGGAAAGCAAAAGTCAGAGTGTCAGTTCAGAAATAGTAAGGGAAAAATTAAACATTTGCTCTACATGGATGATCTGAAGCTTCTTAGTAAGAATAAAAAGAATATAGATTTTTAATAGAAATATTAAGAATCTTGAGCAAAGATATAGGAATAGAATTTGGCATAGAGAAGTGTGCAGTATTAGTCATGTGAAGGGGACAGGTAGTCAACAGTGAAGTCATCCAATTACCAGGTGGCCAGACATTAAAACCACTGAAAGAAGGAGAGAGTTACGAGTATTAGAATTTGACAGAGTACTAACTATGGGTATGAAACGAAAATTGAGAAAGACTACTTCAAAAAGTTGAGGAAGTTAATGAAGTGAAAGCTAAATGGTCTGAATCCAGTGAAAGCTGCAAATACTTGGTTACTTAGACACTCGTCAGATTCGTAGATTGGACGAAATGTGAATTAACAAAGCTAGACAGAAGAACTAGGAAGGAATTCAATATTCGTGGAAGACTGCACGAAAGGCAGGAGTAGCAAGATTATACCTACATAGAAAAGAATGTTAGAGGGTTAATATCAGTAGAAGACTGCGTACGTCAGCAGATGGAGTCTCCTATGTAGTTAATAGTGAAGAAGGTTTATTAAGAGCTGCTAGAGTCATAGTAGAACATTAGGACACCAAAAAGCCAAATAAGTTAGAAACCAGAAGACAAAAGAAAGATTATCTGCCTGGCAAGAGAAGACCTTACATGGTATATTTCGAAAGATGACTTTTGAAAATAGTATTAGTGAGACATGGTTATTGTTGCATAAATGAAGGCTGAAAAGAGACACATCTGTTAGTAGCAGCACAACATCAAGCATTGAGTATTAATTGGATAAAACCCAAGATGTATAAAAGTTTCAATTTATAACCTACCTTGAAGCAAGCGCAACATAAATAACAGAAGACAAAAGAGTTTCTCACTCTAATGCACCAGAAGATTAGCTACAAGCAAAGAAGGGCATGTACTGCACGCCCTACATTTCCTACATATCCTACATGTAGGGTATGATTACTCTTTATTATTTCTCCTTTTGAACAGTAAATTCTTGCTTCTTCTCTTGCTAGTTATTGTCGCCAATCGTTGTCCATAGGTCATAAACAAATTTTTAGGTTGAGCCGACGGTATCTTGTTGCACTAAAAGGCCTACGTTAAATGAGAGAACTAACTTTCCCTGCTACAGATGTGTATGTCTGTTTATTTTCATAATACCGATAACATTTTAAAACTAACAACAAATAACAACAACAATAATAATAATAATAAGAAGAAGAAAAAGAATAATAATAATAAGAAGAAGAAGAAGAAGAATACATACTTGGCAGACAGCCGGACTCGTCGTACATGTGACAATAGCTGTTGAATACAAACATATAAGTTGCTAGTGTACAAATATATTAAACGTTGAAGTGCGGGAGGTCTTCATGACCAACAAAATATCTTGAATATTTTCAGCTCTAGGTGCTTTCATACAATACGAACTTGACTTTTACTGGAAATTGTGCCTTCTTCCTGTAATATTGCAATGTCAACGAATTTTTGAAGTGCTCATAGTTCCCGACCTGAAACCCCACCAGAAGAACGCACTCAAAATGTTCATGACAGTTTCAAACTCAATCCAAGGACATCGTTGTTTTTATATTCAACCGCTTTAAACAAATGTATAGTTATATTTCTTGCCGACAGACTGGTCCAACTTATACAATGATGTGAGTACCTGGTATCATTTTAGATACCAATCGCACTGTCTTTATTTATGTTTTAACCTTGATTGCCTCAAGGAAACGAGCCTCAGAAAGGTGCATTGCGCGAAAGACGCCCAAACCACTTCCCTCTTGTTTACGTCATCATTGAGGTCAACTCAATGACCCACTTATTTCTACAGATGCGTCAGCCTCAGTTCGTGCCAACACTTCCTCAAGGACGATATCGCAATGCCAACACAATGAATGTTTACAACAGATGGGTTCCCGAAATAGCTGAACCTAACCGTTCCATAAAAAACAGAATATCATGTGCTCTAGTATTATCAGATTTCTCGCAACAAGGCACAATGGTTAGCCGGTAATACACCACCAAGTCAATGATTGCATGAACTAATTCCATCAGGCCATTTAGAGACAATATGCTATCAACCCATTTCTTGGTTAGATTGGCTACCTAGCTCACAAATACTTTGAATGCGTCGTTCTGCGCATATTTCAAGCAGGTTCAGCTGACGGAACTACTATGCGTGTACAGCTAATTTCGAACCGGCAATGCCTTCCATCCTCGGTAGTACTGCGAAACTAGAAATTCCTGGAAATTATTCATCGATCTTGGCCCAGGAACAGACAAGCTATTTGATTCTTGTTGATGGTCAGACTCCCCAAGAAAGCTGTTGCTCTTGCTCCACACTAAACTTCCGGAGGACGCTAAAGTGGAACATCCACTGGCCGCATTGCTCGATTGGCAGATGCCATTGAGCACTTACGATACCCTAGATGCCAGCTGTCCTCCCTCTGTGTATTTTGATCGACAATTATAGATATGTGACAGAGACGAGGTTTGAAGAAATGTGCTTGGAAAACAGTGACCACACCTGCTTAATACCATGGAATGCAGGTGATGTACCTTCTACTCATATTTATGAATCATTAACCACAGTAACTCTAACATTCGAAGCAGTGAAATTTAACAGTGAATAGAGTTGTTGACTAGCGGTATAAATAACCTCCACATGAAGTGAAATAACAAGTGATACAGTTTAGTTAGCCACGTAGCATAGTAAGGTACGAATTTGGAAGTATTAGATGACGGAGCAATGTAGGTTATTGCAAACTATGTGCTACTTTCAGCGGTAGCTTACTTTCGGTCAATTTCTGAGTGAGACTGGCAAGCGTACTAGTCACGTCACCAGAATTCTAGTCCAGCTGGAAGTCGGAACCAAACCACAGGTTGTGCAATTTAACGAGCCCAACCACAATGCTATTTAGTTGCATGAATTTGCCTCTCCAGGTGTCGAGCAGCTGGCTTGCTTTTACCATTGTTTCCTTCACCTTCAGAACAGTACAGATCTCACCAATGTGTTTGGTACCTAATACTATTATGGCGACGCCGTCCACATACGCTGGCTCTGCTCTTTCAGCAAGAAATATCTAACTTACGCAATATTAGCTCGAGTGATTGCACGTAAAAAAGGAGAGTCGGAAAGCCTGGTTGATGTAACGCATTATACTAATCAGATAAGATATACGGTCATTTGCTCTGAACACAAAGCTGTCCCTACATATTATGCACATATATTATGCACAACCAGCTACCATAAGGGCAGCCACTTAATGTCCATGGTAAAACCTTTCGAGATACTTTGTTTAATGTAAATTGATCAAGGTCCCACTCATGCCAGGTTCATTACTCACACTTTGTTCGATGTTTCTCTAAAGGTGAAAGTTTTCTTTGATAGACATGTTTGGAAAGATGCATGTATATGCATTCTCGACCAGAGCATTGACAGCAAGACAGACATTTTGCATAAATCTTAGTAGAGGTTATTTTCATTTAGAAGATTTGCGATCCTACAGCTGCTAAATTATTTCCTTTACCCAGCTTCATTCTCTGCAGCACCAAAATCCTTGCTTTACTGGACTGTGTATTCGCTTATTCTACGTCACTTGCAGCAGATACCTGCCAAAAGGCACCCGAACAAGCCTGGCATCTGAGTATGAAGTTCGTAAATTAGACAGTCCAACCTCAGGGTTGCTAAACATCGATAAGTACCAGCTGAACACTGGGGTCGATGTAATCGGCTTCACCTATTTCCCCAATTTACCTCCGTTTTAGGTTTTGATTCTAAATTTTTTAAACCAAGTTTGCATTGAAAGGATTTTGTGATCGATATATCAAGTATCTGGAAATTGAATAGACGATTTGTGCGACTGTTAACCCAACCTTAAAGACACGACAGAAAAGAATAGCATTTACACTATAACAAATGGAACGTATCGAAGTGATTCTAATAACCAATCTCCTTACTTCAACTTTTAAGATTTGTAACTAAAATAGTTACTGCAAGGGACAGTTGGCTGGCAGAATCATTTGATTCTTGTAGGGAATGCCATGCGTTAGCTCTTTTGATACTGTAAGTTCTAATTTTAAATTCCACTCAGAATAACTTTGATTTACATATCACAGTGTCAATAAAGTAAGATACCAGTCTGGTACTGAACGAAACTAACTCCGCAATCTAATATTTCTGTCTACGTCACGACACAGTCGCTGTTGAGATAGGAGTTGAGTGACATGAACAATTTATCTATATCCACTAGCCATTATTGGGAAACCATGATCAATAGATATGAAACCTTACCTATATTGTCCAATATAATTTCCCTTTTCTATAGACGAACAGACGTAATATGAGGAAGAGTTATCTGTTATTTGTATAAGTTCTACTTATCAGGAGTGTGCCCCTTCATAAAATAAAACTATTACAATGAATGATATAAAAAACGGAATATATGAGTATATGCCTAACTATTGTTACTTAGATCTATACACTTCCGACGATCATATCCAGGCGTTCTACGTGTCACAGAGTGTTTAATTTCTTCTCTTCAAAAAATGTGTCATTGTGTCAAATGAGTCTCCATCATTGCTATCTATAAAATTTGTTTTGTTTCATCCTTTTGCAATATCTAAAAATACATCCATAAGTGTTATATATACCTTTTGTCGTGTACATGTAACACTAGCTGGCATCCAATCAATTAATTATTTCCCTCACCAATCATATTCACAGTGCGGTGCAATACCAGAATTGGAAGAACGCTGAATTAAATTGCTATTCTTATAGCGCTGTAGTGACAGAAATAGAAGAGTACAGTTGCAGTATTTAGTTACGCATCTTTGTGTTGTTCTAAGTTAACACAGTCATCATAAAGCATCTGCTTTCTTTCATGTTTTTTTTAAATTTCTATTATTCTTTCTAAAAGTATTATCAATATTCATTTTCGTTCTTCACCTTTATTGGTCTAATTCCTGTCTGGTTGGCTTAGCCTTTCATCATAGCAAAGTCAATAAAATAATTACCACGAATGTGCCGAGGCCAATTCAATGGACTACAAAATTCCACAGTAGATGTGTAATCAGTGCAGGGAATCGATAAATTATGCTTAGTATTATTCGTATTATTAAAACGGGGGAAAATGAACATATAAACTGTATTTAGTTGCACCCGGGATTAACATTAAATTTCGTTCCAGTACGATCGATAAAATTGGTATTACAAGTTTGCAATATGTGCTCATTAAATCAAAGCAGAAGCCAATCTTCATTCCTCCTTGCTAATCTATACTCATTCCAGCAAAATTGTTTCCAGACATCAAAGTTCCAAATTATTATGATTACTGTTGTTCAATTAGAGAATAGCAAATTCGATAGAGCAACGGACAAAATACTTTGTCGTCTTGACACTCACAGATTTAAACGAAAGAACTGAAATAATTCGTATCAGCGTTTCACCATTTTGACAATAACACAATATATTTCGAACCATAATATGTAAGATTTTCTTCGCTTTTTAAATAACAGAGTGGATAATTTGGGGGAGCTCAGGCGACCAAGTATATATTTTCCTACTGTTTTATTAAGTCTCTTTCATTATCAATTTTGCGAACAGCGAGAGGCGCCGGGAAAAAAATGCTTAGCGGTATTTCGCCCATGTTTACGTTCTAAATCGATAAAACAAGTACCAGATGAACACTGTAATCGATTAGCGACCTCCTGCAAAATTTCAGGGTTTGTGTCTATATTAGAACGCATTATTAGTATTGGAAACAACAGAAGGTGCGGGAGAAGATGCCTGGTGGCATTTCGTGCGTCTTTACGTTCTGAGTACAAATTTCGCCGAAGTCAATTTTTTTTCTTTCATTCTTTCGGTGTCATTAAAATAATTAAACATTGAGGAATGGGGTCGATGCAATTGCCTTACACCTGCCCCCAAACCTGGTAGCCTTGTGTCCAAATTTGAAACAAATATTATAAACAGCTGTGTGAAGCAACTTTATAATCCATTGATAAAAATGTGTGAACAATCAGTTCAAATCTCTCTGCATTTCCATTATATCCTCCAAGTGTCAATACAATAGAGCAAGAAATTGATTGAATAGACTGTTATAGTATTCTAACAGTTGTTAAATGAACACACAGACAGACAAATACACGAACACAGAGATACACAGATGCAATCACAACAAATCCAAGACCAGCAGAAATATCGAGACAAAAGAGACAACATGAAAAACGCAAATAAAAACAAAAATGTAGTGAGATAGGACACCCCAACTTAAAAGATTATAAAATTGAAAGACATAATGAGAGACTGAGTCCACTGAGGCCGGAGGTAGATATTGAACCTCGCGCCTCGTTGATGAATTATGGAAATGGAGAAGAACTGGTATGTCCTTATATTTTGTAAACTGTTTCATTATTACCCATAAGGGCCTAAACATAGATGGGACAATACACACATGCGGGGAAAATCAATACATGAAAGAATGGAATAGTGAAATTATACAAGGAAGATGGAAAGGCCACCCTAGCCCGGCTCCGAGGTGGTTACGTTATTTCAATTATTTCAACAGTTCTTTTCAAAATTATTTCAACGTTATTCAACAGTTCTTTTCAAAATAAAACTCCACTTAACCACTCTATATTGTTCTTAACTTCCTCATAGTTCATCACTGGAGCGCTGGGCTGGAAATTCACCTCGGGCCCCAGTGGGTTTATATATCTGATGGGAAAGCCTCTTTTGACTTTCTATCTTTATCTTTTGCCATTCAAATCCATCACGTCTCCTTATCGTAATCCTCCGAGTGGTCCACTTTAACAATATCTTGCATTTAATATATTTTCCCTCATATATCATGTGTCGACCGATATGTTATCAAATATATTCCGCTCCTGTGCAACTCCTGCGTCTACTTATCTGTTCTTCCTTGTTTAAGCGACTCTGCACCAGTATGTGTCTGTTCTTGCATATTTATTTACAGCTGTATGTCTATGTGTTCACTTGTCTGCGGGTCTGCATTTCGTATTGCTTCAGCAGAGAAGCCCGACTCCCCATCGCTTTTGCATATGTCTTCTCTTTCTCCATCTCAGCAACGCGCACCAAAAGTGGTGGCGCCATACTCAAAAACTGCTGCAAAGCCGCACGGAACAACCCAACCAACAAAACACACACACAAAAAAAAAAAAAAAACGCAGCGAAGCAAAAACACGTCCGTAAGTTGTTATATTTTTGTAAAGACTGTAACTGAGAAAAAACATTTATTTGAACTTTTTATGGGAAAAAAAGAAAAAACAAGTAAATTTGGCAACTATTGAATGAACAGGTTTACAAAAGTTTTCTTTTTTTTTAATACTGTGAAAAACAGTTGGTTGAACTTTTTGGTTTAAAAAAGGAGAAGAAAATAAGTACATCCTCTATGAACATTTGTTTATAAAGCTTATAATTGTAAGGTAAATGCGAAAAGGGAAATCGTGGTTTCGCCTCGGAGCGAGGCTAGAAATTGTTATGTAAAATGTAAAGGTTTAAAGGAAAAAGAATCCACGATTTCATCTGGCAGCTGGGGCGAGATAGCCGTTTCCTTTGCATTGTAATGTTATTCCTTTCACACTCATCATTTTTATGTGTTTTTTGTTCCCGCATGTCTTTGTACGTCCTCTCTGTAATTAGGCATTGTGCCTGTAATGAAGAATTAAGCAAGCAAGCCATGCTACTCCAAACTGAGGATGAGCAATGAATCTGATACTAGTCTCTGGATGCTGGCCTTGCTGGGTGCTTATCTCCACTTTGAAAGTATAAGGGCACATGAAATATGTGGAGTCCAACAGGAAACGGTGTTTCCTAGGACGAAATAACAGTAGCATTCTTCCTTTCATGAGACTGTTACATTAAGTTGACAACATACTATCACTATACACACACACACGCCCCCCCATATATATATATATATATA
>NC_068981.1:48838887-48844310 GCF_001194135.2 Octopus bimaculoides | reverse complement strand
ATATAAGGTGTGTTATGAGAATTAATAGAACACATCCAGTATAGACTCAACAAACAATTAAAGATGGAAAAGAGATATTAAATGTTTTATTACATTTTAATCCATGTGTACGATCGCCAACATTTAAGAACATGTAAAAAATTAAATTAATTATAATTATAATTAACTTAATTTAATTACATATTACTATTTTCCTCAGTGCACCGAGGAAAATGGTAATATAAAATTAATACATCAAGAGAATACATCAGAAAGAAAGTATCAGAAGAATATTATGTTGTTACAGAAGACTATATGGAATCCGCGTCACATGACTCAAAATCTGATTATAAAAGATGAAATATAACATGCTTAGGTAGTGTTGAGTCTAATTGTATATGAGTCTAGTTGTGTAACAACTAAAAATCGTAAAATGTAATTCAATTATGATTACAATTAATTTAATTTTTACCATGTTTCTTACATGTTGGTGTTACCATTTGAAACGAACGTACGCATGGATTCAAATTTTGTAAAACTTTTAACCTCTTCTCCATATTTAATTGTTTGATTTTTCTACTAATGCTCATTACACACCTTATATATATATATATATATGTGTGTGTGTGTGTGTGTGTGTGTGTGTGTGTGTCTGTGTATGTGTGTGTGTGTAATTATATTTCCTACTGACTTCACCTGATGCCGATATATTGTTTGATTGCTACGGTGTTGTTGATAAGGAAACATTGTTTATTGCTTTGCATTGTTGATTCAGTCACAGTTACCATTACTTAATTTGTCTACTTACATTTGGTGTTTCTTTAAATAGCAATAGTTCGATAACACTGTGAATGGTATTGATTAAACTGTTGCTGTTGATCAGCATCATCATAACTGAGACTGTGAAGATGGGAAAAATTAAGAATGATTATATTAAACAAACGTCACTTTAATTTTCAAAACAACCTTAACAAAGCTACAAGCAGTTCGAGACAAGACTAAGATTAATATCATCAGATTTTCGTCAACCGATATTTAGTTACATTTCGTCAACTTCAAATTTCAAAAAAAAAGCTCGATCTTATACTCCGCCATTTGGCACCGATATTATAAAAACATAATACTGAGGGAAGTATAAAGATTCTAGTGAATAGGTGTGGTTTTCCATGACGAAAGGCATGCATTCAGTAAGTAATCGTTAAAGATGCATTGTTTTTGAATAGACTTTCATTTGCGTTATGAAAGTCTATTGAAAAACAATGCATCTTTAACGATTACTTACTGAATGCATGTCTTTCGTTATGGAAAACCAAATAAACATAGTATTGTGGGACTTCAGAATGCATCATAGTTTTGTTTTTTTTTGCTAATTAATTTTTTTAAAGAACTCTGAGCAATAGATATGCAGTGCCTAGTGCCATTACTTTCCGTTTGCTTTGCACCTTGTATTTGCTGCAAATTCTACTTGTTCGTTTATGTATTTCTATACATGCTTTTTGATAAAGTTTCATCTAGGAGATATGGAGAAGGAGGAGTAGGAGGCTTTTAAGGAGGCAATAATGAGGTGTGCCTCTGAGGTATGTGGTACACGAGTGGTTGGAATATGTGTGAGGAAATGTAGTGAGTGGTGGAGTGATCAGCTAAGGGATGCGGTGGCTGAGAAGAAAAACATACCTTTGAAGAGTGGTTGGAGAAAGGGGTTGGAGAATCTTATGATCACTACAGAGAAGTGAAGAGAAGAGTAAAATAGTGGTGAGTATGGCAACATGGGACGTGAGGGAAAGGTTCGGGAAAAAGTTGAGTGAATATTTTATGAGAAATAAAAAGATGTTTTGGAAAGAGGTACAGAGGGTGGAGGAAAGGAAGGAAGAGTGAAGAATGTAAGTGTAAATTTGTTGAAAGGAAGTGAGGACGTACAAAGGAGATGGGCAGATTATATTTGTGAGCTGTTGAATGTGGACAATGTAAGGGAGTCAAGTATAGTGGCTGTAGGAGGAAAGACGAGAATGCGTGTTGTTGGGGAATGGCACTACGGTGCAATTGGAATGGAGGATGTGAGGGAATATTTGCGGAAGGTGGCAAACCAGAAGGCGTCAGGTATAGATGAGTGTACAGTGGACTGCCTAAAGAAAGGAGAAGCGACAGTGATTGAATGGATGCTCTATGGCTGGAAGAATATCAAAGGACTGATACAATGCCTGTATAGTACTTCTGTACAAGGGGATACATGATAAATAAAAGTGTGGACATTTTAGGGGTATAATTCTGCTGTGAGTGGTTGGGAAACTCTATGGGAGTATTCGGATTGTTATGGCGAGGAACCAGGCTGAGAGTGTACTAGGGTAAGGGCAGTGCGGTTTTAGTAGTAGAAGGGGTTGTGCAGATCAAATATTGTACTAAGGCAGATCTGTGAGAAATTTGTAGCAAAAGGGAGGGAAGTGTAATGAGCCTTTATTGACATAGAGAAGGCATATGACCGTGTGGATAGGGATGTATTGTGGCAGGTGTTGCGGTTATATGGAATAGATGGTACATTGTTGAAAGTTGTTCAGAAATTTTATAGAAAAAGTAGGGCGTGCGTTAGTATGGGTGGTGAAGTAAATGAGTGGTGTGATGTGGAGTTAAGACAGTGTTGTGTGATGACTCTGGAGCTGTTTAATTTAGATGGTATGGCGAGAGAGGTAAATGCTAGAACCTTTGATAGAGAAGCCCAAATGGTGGGAGAAATGGAGAGAAATGACAGGTGAATAAGTTGTTGTTTGCTAATGAGGAGACTGGTGATGGAGTTTGTAAGAGTGTGTGAGAGGAGGAAATTAAAAGTGAATGTAGCTAAGATTAAGGTGCTGACATGTTCGAGAGATGGTGGCTGGAAGGATGGGTGTGAGTATAAATTGTGAGATGTTAGGGGAGGTGAGTGTCTTAAGTATCTGGAATCACATGTGACGGCGGATGGGGAGTTGGCTGAAGAAGTAGGATACAGAGTGAGTGTGAGGAGTAAGATAGTTGTAGCTGTGAAAGTTATGCTGAGAGATAAAAGGCTGAGTATTAAAGCGAAAAGAATAGTGTATGATGGCGTGATTGTGCCGTCAATGTTATATGGTGCAGAAACGTAAGAGGCTGAGAGATGCGGAAAGGAGGCGACTAAATGTGTTTCAGATGAGTTGTTTGAAGGCTATGGTTGGTGTGACACGAATGGACAGGATGAGGAACGAGGTGGTGCGAAGGCGAGCAGGAATGAGAGAAAAACTAACACCTGCAATGGATTGATAAATGTTGAGATGGTTTGGCCAGGATGTATAACGAAAAGAATCATCTAGGCGCCTATCATGATTGGAACTGTTTGCTTATTTAGTGGCCACATGTTTTAATAATTTTATATTCAGAACGTGATATTTCAAAAAAATTCTCTAAATCTTCTCCGAGACAGACAATATCGTCCGTCAGAAATTTATACTTCAATTAAGTGGAATTTATACTAAGTATTCTACCTTATGATTCCATAATATTAGACTCATTACCTCATTTTCATACTATTGTGATCCCAAAAATGTTTTCTTTGTAAACAAAAATTGGAAAGACTGAATCAATTCGGTAGAATGATTCTTCTAAAATTTCACTTAATATTTAGCCATTTAGTGTATTCTCATTACACTTGTTTGGTGGTCTCTTGCGGGAGCCATTCACTCGTCCATTAAAATTCATAAAAGTTTGCGCTCACCTTGTAACCCTAACCGTCCTCAGTCATAACTCTAGATATTCACAATGTGTGAGATTTGCATTATTTATGTTTAACGCCTTCAAATGTCTAGTTTACGTTTGAGTTTATTTATTTTTTTGTTTTTCTTGTAGCTTTTTAGCAACTAACTCCGTACAAAAGTCTGTTTCCTCAGCATATGAATTATATTTTGACTTCAATGAAGACGTGTTGCCTAGTGATTGCCGTGTTATTGTCATAGGTCTGTAAGTTGAATTCCTAGACCGAATGATTAACTTTGCACTGTAGTTCATGTAGCTGCTGTCGACTCTGATGTAAATGTATACCATCCTGCTACTATTGAAGTCCTCCCCTCCTCGCAGGTGTCAGACCCTACATGTATCACTGGCTACATGAACCGAGGATAAAGGATCTGACAGTATATGTGTTTATTCGCAGTAACATAGGTATCTAAAACAAGTAGCGAAGGCATTCAGCAAGTCATACACGCACGCAATTCACGACTGGTTATCTTGAACGCCGACTATATTCTTTTTCCCTTTCTGTTTGTGATTTGTAACTTATTTTAAAAGTTATCTATTTTTCTTTATTAGATATATGTTTACTTTTCTAGTGGATATTTTACAATAATTCTCTTGCTGAACTAGATATTTAGCTACATTTATTTGTAGTTAATGATTCTATGTTACATTCGTCATGGTATATACTAGATGAACTCAATAATTTTGCTCTTTCTTTTTCCGTCTAGTTTTTCAAATTCAGTTTACACTATCAGAGAATATTACGAGTATAAACTATTACAGGAAAAAGTGGCTTATTCACTTATATTACCATTTTATTATTTTGGTTTCTTGTAATTTCTGTCTCGTATATGTAGCCAAACTAATTGGTTTCTAATATTCATTTTTAAACTTTTGTAATCTTTTGATTCAATTTTTTAATATCTACAATTTTCCTTACTTAAAGAATGATCTGGCGCAGTTTCGGGTTCCGAATTGTATATCACTTCCTTTAATAAAACTAAGTATTGTCTGTAAAAAATTTAATCTACAGCTTCAGATGTATGATCATTCACTCATTCACTCATATATATATATATATATATATATATCTTTATATAAATATATATTCTTTTTTATTCTTTGATCCAGCTGTGGTCATGCTGGAATACCACCATGATTCCTTCACTCTTTATTTTTGAACCATCTCCACAATCCTTCTGTGATTTCTCTCCTCCGACTAATGCGAACCTATAAACAATTGTCGATGACCAATCTTTTGGATGAAGTAAATTGATACTGCTGCCTCAACTGTGACTCATGGCGAGCAATTGATTGGTCAGGCATTGTGGATTAGAGAGTATCCGATTTATTTTTGAAGACTTACAACATATATATCACGTATGTTTCTCAATTGTTTTGGCAGGAGATTGAAGAGCTGTGATCCTCTGAAGCGTAGGCTATTGCAGTACCTGGTTCTTACAGTAGATGCATTGGAGGGTACTTTCGGTACAATGCACTGGCGTCCAGTACGAGCATTCATATTACACTTGATGCCCAAAGTAGGTACTAGTCCTTCCAGTATTGTTCACATGTAAATTATTAGGTCTCTCAAGTCTGCGATCTATGGAGTAGAGTCGTAGTTCTTTCAGCCTCGCCCTGTTGTGCATCTATTGAACTGTAGTATTTTTTTAGTGTATGCACAATATATATATATATATATATATATA
>NC_068981.1:48835907-48836341 GCF_001194135.2 Octopus bimaculoides | reverse complement strand
TATATATATGAATATATGTAGATATATTCATATCTGCTAAAGTACTTTTTATAGCTGCAGGAGTGGCTGTGTGGTAAGCAGCTTTCTTACCAACCACATGGTTCCGGGTTCAGTCCCACTGCGTGGCACCTTAGGCAAGTGTCTTCTACTATAGCCTCGGGCCGACCAAAATATTGTGAGTGGATTTGGTAGACAGAAACTGAAAGAAGTTCGTCGTATACATGTATATATATATATGTGTGTTTGTATGTCTTTGTTTCCCTCCAGCATCACTTGACAACCGATGCTGGTGTGTTTATGTCCCCGTAACTTAGCGGCGGTTCGGCAAAAGTGACCGATAGAATAAGTACTAGGTGTTGATTTGCTCGACTAAAGGCGGTGCTCCAGCATAGCCGCAGTCAAATGACTGAAACAATTAAAAGAGTAAAAGAGTA
>NC_068981.1:48829247-48835059 GCF_001194135.2 Octopus bimaculoides | reverse complement strand
TATATATATATATATATATATATATATATATCACGTAATCTTATGAGTTCTCTCTGATTTTACCATTTTTAAATTTGATGATAGTTAATAGTATTTTAGAATGTCTAATGGAATTTAAAATTATTTCTATTCATTTCTGTAGATTTAGACTAATAAAACGTTATTGTACAGAATATAAAAAAAAAATAATAATTTATTTGATTAAGACCCTTTCTAACATGGAAGTATCCAAAGAGCCTTTAAGGCAAATACTGCTTTATGAGTAGAAAAAAGGAAACTCTGCAATGGAAGCCTCTCGAAACATGCACTCAGTTTATGGGAAAGAATGCTTGAATGAAAGGACTTGCAGAAGATTGTTTGCAAAATTCAGAAGTGGAGATTTCAGCCTTCAAGATGAAGATAGAACAGGATGTCCAGTTGAGTTTGATGATAAGCTCCTTAGGGCATTACTTGAAGAAAATCGTGCATTATCAGTTGAAGAATTGGCAATAAAGCTTAGTTCCAACCATACAAACGTTCTTCTCTCTATCTGATGGGATTGCAAAGGTGTGATTCTCTTTGAATTGTTACCAACTAGTGCAACAATCAATGCTCAAGTTTACAGTCAGCAATTAGAGCGTTTGAACCAAGCTTTGTAGAAAAAATAAAGACACACTTTAGTGAATCGAAAAGGAGTGATGTCTCATGAGGACAATGCGCGACTCCACACTGCAAAGATCACATCACAGAAGATCGAAGGGCTTGGTTGGGAAAAATTCCTCATGAATCTTATTCTCCCGATCTTGATCCTACCATTTGTTTCGTAGTCTACAGAATCATTTGGTGGACATAACTTTCACAAGCCAGGAGGAGTTCGTAACTTACATTTCAGAGTTCTTCGCTTTCAAACCAAAAGTGTCTTACATTGATGGGATTAAGAAGCTTGTAAATAGACGGACGGAAGTCATAGATAATCAGGGAAAGTACACTGATGATTAAATTTTCAAATTAAATATAACATTTGATCACTTGTTTTATTTATTCAAAATTCGGACAGAACTTATGGGAAGACCTGATAGTGAAAGGTTTATTTGCCAATGTAACGTGACTGTCCTGATTAGGGCGAATATTACTACATTTTAACTCCAGGTAAATATTTTTTCTAGCTGGCTATTAACGTACTAACTGCGTCCTTACACTTCGAACAAGGAGCTAGATTCCCCACTCAACTTAAAGCGAAATCTGTGTACCAATGTTTTGTGGGTTCTTTCCCTTCATCAGCACAGAATATGTTCAAAGTATATACCGTTACGCGATCAGTGTCTCTGTGACACGTTGGTAAATAGAACTTACGCTAAAGTATAGTTGCTGCATGTCTCTCGTTCGAGATTTAGAAGCAAAAGTTTTTCTATATATATATAGTGTTGACTCGATATATATGTTTTCGATTCCAGTCTACCATAACTTTCTTGATTGACGATATTCACACCAGACAGTAAAATAATGGAGAGGAGGAGTATTTCTCGGAGTATTCCTGCTGTAACTAAAATAGGTTTAGTTATAAATATTTAATATGCTTCATCCTCAGAATTGTCTAATTAGATATAATCTTTAAATATATTTCTATTTGTAGAATTGCTTTCTAGTTACCCATGGTGTGTAATTGCATCCAAGTTAGTGAAGCACAAGTAGCTACCGGCAAGAAATGAAGAAATGCAATATTAGCTGCCTTAGTACATATTTATTCAAACATAATGCATAATATATGTGTACTAGTTGTACACACTGAAAGACAAATCAGATTTTTCAGCCTCTTTGCTGAAAATAATTTGTTTTCCCGAAATTGATTTATTTCAGTTTTATTGCAATTAAACCGTTATTATGCTTTACGAATGCAGGTAAGAGCGCAGTATTTGTTGTAGGAATAGCTATTTGTTTAAAAGTAGCTATTTGTTTCAGATACTTCCTGTCGGGGATACAGTAACGTATTTTCTCTGGTAGCTACAACAATCTTTGTTCTATTGCTAAGCTTCATTTACTGCAACGATGCTAGGTATTCTTTTGATGAGTTCAGTTGACACTACAACTGCCGAACAGTGAATTTACGTGTCATAATGTGATAAAAAAACAATGGCCAGGAAACAACTAACTGCATATATTTATATCGTCATTAAACCATAAATCCGAAAGAGAAGCACACTCAAAGGTACAAAGCAGTAAGTGCTTTGATAAAGATATTTATGGCCGGCTTATTGGGTTACGTCTTCTAAAACCCTAATGACCGGTAGCCAATATATTTCTTTCAAACTGGAGGAAGTAAAAACAATCCTCGTAGCTTGTTGCTGCAACTGGTGACTAAAATATTTGTACCCGCAAGCCGACAGGGTGAATCCTTGATAACGGTCTAAGGGAGACAATCACTTGCGGTATACATTTCTCTTTTGTTTTGTTTTCCTCCACCGGCCATTAGAGACTTGCCAGACGCTATAAAGCTAAGCGCTTTATGGACGCGAAACACTGGGTAACCTCGTACACCGGCCGCAACTATCTTTATCTAATTACGGCTATATGTTTCCTTCCCAAACGCATGATTCCATGTTCAATCCCACCGCGTGGCGTCCTTGACAAGTGTCTCTACTGTAGCCTCGTGTCAACCAAAAGCCTAGTGAGAGGATTTGGTAGGCAGAATCTAAAAGAAGCCTATCTTATATATATATATATATATATATATATATATATCAAACAATAAGCAACACGGATTTCAAAGGTGATTGCAGTACGCACGTTTCATGCTACTTCAATTTATTTAAGTAATGTGAGCATCTGCTGCCGACATCATTTTAAGTGTTATTAATATTCTCGTCTCTTTTTACGAAATCTGTGATAACCATGATTACCACTTGATATTTCTTGTTGATCCTATTTGATGGTAGATTGTCATACTTGCTAGTTTCTTTCACGTTTCAATATATTGTTTTTAAATTTTCAATTATTTCAGCCTTTAGATTTGCGTATTTAAAATTTCCTATCATAGATTCTCTTTCAATTTGCTTCTCTAAACTTGTTTGTTTTGTATTATTTCTGATTCTATGATTCCCTATTTTGTAGGCGTTCAAGAGCTAGGTTGAATCAGAGCTAATATTTAATTTGTTTCTATGCGTGGTTTACATTCACAAAACATTCTGTTTTTCTGTGATTTATCATTTCTCTTTTCTTTATATACTATTTCTTTCAGTTGCCTTCTTTAGATTGCATAATAGATATACAGTATGTATTCTTCCCTATTAACTAATTTTCGCTTTTTTTTTTGTTTTTGAATACAATATTTATTTCCGAGGAATTTTCTCCCCAAATTCATACAAAAATGCAGCTGTACTATTTTTTTCTTTGTGCATCAGTTGGATGGAGGTAGGTGTAGACTGAGAGCGTGAAATAAGCATTCAGAAGTTGATGCTTTAGAGTTATTTCCTTTACGGTGTTGGTTCTTTAAACTGCTGCCCTTCATTGAAGCCGGCTACAACTTTTTTTTCTGTCTGTATGGTAATTTGCATAATGAACAGAATACGCATTATTCCATTTTTAGACTGGAGCTGAATGATATCACTTTATTTGAATTATCTGTTACACATGGTCTAAATTGGTCTCACGTTCATACGAATTGTTCTCTATTCCCTTAATTTGTTCAGAGGTAGTGTAAAAAACTGGTCATTACAGATGCTATTTAAGGAATTAAACATGTTAGATATACATATATATGAACATATTTATATCAATTTTTTTCTGTAGGTTTATCGTAATACCGGTATAGTTTCAATTCTATGTATAAAATTCTATGTATAACATTTTATGTAAATTCAATTCTATGTATAAAAGCCCATAGCCTTATCGTAATAATGGATATTTTTCTCCTCTGGCTATGACTGGGAAGACAGAGTGGTAGTGTGCAATCTTTTACTTTAACCTTCAGATTTTTGTCTTTGTATCTAATATATGATATAGATTTTAATTACCGGCATTCGTGCTTTATATAGACACTTAGTATTTTGTATACACATAAAGAAATAAAACAATGAGTTAAACCGAACTCAAGCATATACTCTAAACAAAATGAAAGTGAAAGGAATAGAAGTGGTTTCGTGGGATGAGTCAGAATTAATTAGTAAAAGTATGAACTTGCGCGACATAAAGAAAAGAAACGCTAAAAATAAGAACAACGCGCTCACGCTGGATTTAGAGAACATAAAAAAATGACGTATGGAAGATTCTAAATGAGAAACAGGCTTCTTTGGCCAAGGCAAGTTCGAGCTAATTGGATCTTGATATGAATCATTTGACGGAGGAAAACGTATATCGGCGCAGCCTCGAGGTGGTATCAATTAAACCCTCCTTTTTCGAACAGCTACAGAAAAATTTTTATGCATCTGAAAAAAACTGAATAAATTTTCTCGTGATACCTCAAAAAAAAAATGCCGGTACCTATATCCGATATGTGAAATGAGATCCCTTACATCGGGCAAGGGAAGCCAAATGATTACAATATTTGTTGTTCTCCGTCTGCCAAAACACCACATGAAATGTCAAAATACTTTAGTGTGTCGCTAATGTGTCCAAATGCTAATGAAACAATCTTTTGGATGAAGAAAAACGAGGATACAGTGAATGACATGTCATACGAAACTGTCTCTTCATTTTAATGATTTGTAAGTCAATATGGGTCGAAATTATTGTTACATATACTTAGGCGGTTCATAAACAGGCATATAAATTCTCGTGATTCCAGACAATGACGTGATGATTATGGAAATATAAACTGAAATATATGTAGATGGATACATTTTTGGCTGATGTTTTGTGATGAACGCACATCTAATTCCAAATTTAGCAATAAGTGTCATTTAATATATCTCCCCCGATAAGCTATGCGATCTAAAATGAATATAATCAGCAATAGCAATGAGATATTACGGACTACTATTCTCGTGGCTTGAAACAAATTATTTTCGCTGAGAAATTACTGGCATTATGTTCGTGGATTTCCATTTCTGGAGGATGATGCGGATCCAGAGGAATGTGCTATCCACCAAAAAATTTTTATGAAATGTGCGAAAATGACTATTTGGACATTGATCAAATGGCTCCAAATCAGTTACACGGCTATAAGCATTCAAAAACCCTGAAAGAAAGCGTGGCATTTTGTGCTGTTGGATACTGTGTTCGTTTTGTATTGAATAACTAGATGATTAATCGCATACTTTGGTAATAATTTCTTTTCTTCTATATTTGGTCTAAATAGTAATCTCTATATATTCATTCCTATTAGTTATTTTGTAAGCAATCTTTGTGTTATGCTGACCTCTTTATTCGAAAGGAATGATGAGGAACATTGTATACGTGTAGTCTTTAAAACAGAGGAAGGAGTGAAATTGCAACCAAATTAGTACGCGATACACTCTCACAAGTGCTTGTTTTCGGAGTTTTGATATTTCGGTTATGGTTAGATCTAGAGGAGATGCCTTCATTTGTAAATTTATTAACTGCTTCGTATACTTGGCCTTTTTGATGACACTCTATCAATTCTGGTGTTAGTTTTACTCTACGGGACATGGACTAAGTGTTTTTAATTTTAATTGTTGTTACAGAATTAATGTTGATTATTACTAAAGGGTGTTAGAAAGGTATTTCATTGTTCATAATTCCTCCTATTGTTGTTGTCGTCTTCTTCTTCTTCTTCTTCTTCTTCTTCTTCTTCTTCTTCTTCTTCTTCTTCTTCTTCTCCTCCTCCTCCCCCTCCTCCTTCTTCTTCTTCTTCTTCTTCTTCTTCTTCTCCTCCTCT
>NC_068981.1:48828196-48829237 GCF_001194135.2 Octopus bimaculoides | reverse complement strand
CCTCCTTCTTCTTCTTCTTCTTCTTTCCTTTACTCTTTGAATACTGTTATGCTTTGTCAGTATTGCGAATTTGATAATTTTGGGAGGTACTGTTTGAATTATGCATTTCAGTTAAGGTGCTGAATATAGTTATAATGGTGAAACAACGTACAGGCGCAGGAGTGGCTGTGTGATAAGTAGCTTACTTACCAACCACATGATTCCGGTTTCAGGACCACTGGTTGGCACCTTGGGTGAGTGTCTTCTACTATAGCCTCGGGGCGATCAAAGCCTTGTGTGTGGATTTCGTAGACGGAAACTGAAAGAAGCCCGTCGTATATATGTGTATATATGTATATATATATGTGTGTGTGTGTGTGTGTGTGTGTGTGTGTGTGTGTGTGTGTGTGTGTGTGTGTGTGTGTGTGTATGTTTGCCTCCAACACCAACATGTCTTGACAACCGATGCTGGTGTGTTTACGTCCCCGTAATTAGCGCTTCGGCAAAATGGACCAATATAATAAGTACTAGGCTTACAAACAATAACACCTGGGGTCGAATGTTTTCAACAAAAGTCAGTGATCCAGCAGAGCCGGAGTCAAGTGACAGAAACAAGTAAAAAAAAAAAAAAAAAGAACTCTCTTGGGGGCCGTAAATATTTAAACAATGAAATAAACGCATATATGCACCCTCGTATGTATTCGATTTCTCGACGCAATGCATTTAGTTTTAATTTGCTTATACATTAATGCATGTTATGAATTGTATATATTTCAAGCGGCTGAAGCGACCAATTAATGAATATGTTGTACAACGCCAATGCAAAAGTGTGCATCTTTGATTGTATGTACGTTCATATACATAATCACACAAAAATATGTATTTATACCTGCATTAACACATACGCACATACACACACATATATATACACCCACACCCATATATGTCCACACACATATGCACATTTTTGAGTGAGTGTGTACGTGTTTGTGTATTGTTAGACATTAACTAAATTATTCGAGACGATATATATATATATATATATATATATACATATATATA
>NC_068981.1:48826155-48827878 GCF_001194135.2 Octopus bimaculoides | reverse complement strand
ATATATATGTGTGTGTGTGTGTGTGTGTGTGTGTGTGCGTGTGTGTATATTTCATCAAATATGGCTTCGTATTCACTAGATATTTCATACACACATACATACACACTCATACGCACACTACACACATATACACAGAGGGACACATATTTATCGATAATTGTATGTATATGCAGTTTGCGTCTGCACATGTCTAAGTTTTTATGAATGTGAAAAGGAATATTTCAATATTTTGATTCTATTGATGGAAACATCCGATCATATGCACATATATAAACATTGTTGCGTATGCAAGTATGATATATAAGTAGACACGTTTCTTTTCTATATGACTCCAGGTTTTTCTCTAAATCATGTTTGTTTGCCACTCATATATGAATACATGCATTGGTTTTATTGATTATTTTATGTTTTAATTGTAGCATTTTTATGTTTATAACTACCACGACTACTACCATAATTACTTTTCGAAATGCTACACAAATCATCGTAGTTGTCGACATCATCATCATCCCCATATTTATCATCATCATCATCATCATCATAGCCATTTTCAGAAGTAGTAGTAGAAAATGTTTCTTTTACTACTGTTGGTAATATTTCGATAAATATATTTTATTAGTATTTGTAACATAAATTGTATTAATGATTATGTTATTGATATAATTATTGAAATCGTTTTCGTTTTACTTTATACATAAGAGTTATTTACTTTCTGATTAGTAATACTTAATGTTATCTGATATTTTTCTGCTTATATTATTATTATTATCATTATTATTATTATTATTATTATTATTATTATTATTATTATTATTATTATTATTATTATTATTATTATTATAGTTATATTACATGATTTATATTGTTATTAATTTTATATGCAGATTTTGCACTGAGTTACATAAGTAGTGACAGTTATGTCGATAGTATCTGAAAGAAGGAGGTATGTAAAAGGAAATATCAATGGCAGTATCTGCATCAGCAGCAACAATAACAAGAACAGCCGCAGCAGAATCAACAAAAACAACGTAAAAAAACCCCCCCAAAAAACCAAGAAACAAGAACAACAGCAGAAGCGACATTCATCGGCAGTATCAACATAAACATCTGAAGTCATACTACAGCAATACTAAATATTCAATAAGTGTATTCTGGTGTGAAATAAATATTTTCTTTTTACTTTCATATATTTATTGTTAAAACTGTTGCTATATATGTGCATATATGTATACGAAAATAGATGTGTGTATGTCTGCATCTGTATTGGTTTCCCCACACATCATCTATCTTCGCTTTCATCAATAAATTTTGAATAAGGATTTTCTTTGCTAGCTTTTATAGAATTTATGAGTAAACACATGTTAATCTCGCAATCTTTGAGTATTATTCAAAGACAAGAGAACAAGATATACACACACACACACAAACGCGCATATATATATATGTGGAAAGAGATTTATAAACGTGGGGGGTTGAACAGGAAGGCAGATGCAAAACCACATAAACAGAAAACGGAGATACGGAGATGTGGTTACGAGAAATTGTCTCTTATCAAAAGCATTCTAGTTTCGCATTTATTAAACCTGCTTCGATTTACTATTGGGGTTACTATTTTGTATATTTCACACGCATACGCACGCATACTGATACATACGCACACACACACGCGCTCGCACACATATATATTCATGTATATATATGTGTGTATAAGTAAACATATATA
>NC_068981.1:48824278-48825829 GCF_001194135.2 Octopus bimaculoides | reverse complement strand
TGTGTGTGTGTGTGTGTGTGTGTGTGTGTGTGTGTGTGTGTTTCTGTAAGTCTGGCTGTCTCTATGATTGTATTGAAGCAGCATTGCAGTTACTGAAGGATACAACGTAATGTGTTATAGAGAAATTCTGCTGCAAACCAAAGGAATAAAAGAAGTATAAAATATTCTGACTGTAAAGTCTCTCATGCTAAAACATGGATGTGGCAAAAAAAAAAAAAAATAGAATCGATAAATAATATATAAAAGTGATAGAGTGAAATTTAAAGTGTTAATGGATTAGTTATTGTTTTAGATAGTATGTGTTAGAGAAACATGTTCATTGACTCACTAAATTAGTTTTTCCTTCTGTACAAAATACCTACCAACTGTCTGAAATCACTCTTTTGAAATGTATATTTCAAATAGCGTTTGCCTAATACGCCTGGTACAGTCACATCCCCAAACCTTGAAAGTAGCGTGTAATAGGTTTTTGCGACATACCAAAAAAATTTCACATAAGTTATCACGTGGGGTTTCAATGCAACACAGAGAAATATACAACATTTCGTACACATTTTCCGTATATATAGCATGCATGTCTGCTGCAAGTAGCGTACATTAGTTATTCCATTTATAATTATTTCTATAAAAATATTATTTTCTACTCTAGGCACAAGGCACGGAATTTGTGGGGAAGGGGCCTGTCGATTAGTTCGACCTCAGTACTCAGTACGTAAAGACAGACGAAATACCGCTAAAAATTTCCCCCGGCGTACTAATGTTTCTGGCAGCTCGCCGCCTTATTTCTATAAAAATATTGTTGAACATATGGCCATTGGGAATTTTTTTTAGTTTTCTAATATGGAATGGATTAATACTGAAAGTTTTGCTCAACCATCAAATTCAGGTCTTTTTAGAGTTGATAAATTTTGGTGTTCACTTTGGAGTAATGTTTTCATCATACGAATTAAGCCACTCTATTTAAAGCCTCATAATAAATACAATAGCATAGCTATATGTCTTTTAATTTGCAAATATAACTCTTTTTCTATAATTTCGGGTTAATTCGTTTCAAATTAGAATTGGGCTGTTTCAAATTTTTATGACTATTATATATTATTTCGTCTTGACTTGTACAAGTTTTGTAATTTTCTGAAGTAAAATGAAGATTATTGTAGGGAAATGTTGACTAAAGTATTGAAATATTTTAAAATCTATATATGTAATGTTCTATTCCAATTACAGCATAAAATTAGTCCAACGCGTCTTCATATTCCCGAAGCTACAAATTCAAATTTTAATTTTAGCCTGGTAAAAATAAATAATTGCATATGGCTGCAAAATATAGCTCCGAAAAAACAGCTTGCAGTGGTACAATAATTCTCCGACCAATTACACGTTACTTAGGAAAAGTCATCGAATGATAAAAGATTTTCTAACATGCAAATGAGGTCTTTTCTTTTCTAAATCAGTGAAGTTATCATAAATTTTGCCTTGTTTGTCGTATAAACTCGACAAAAAAAAAAAAGAAAAAAAAAAGAAAAAAGCAACGTATTATCAAAAGAAAAAAAG
>NC_068981.1:48821918-48824268 GCF_001194135.2 Octopus bimaculoides | reverse complement strand
TATCCAGAGAGGAAGTATAGTAGACTGCACAAAGCTGTCGTTATTTTAGTCAAGCCCAGTCTTGATAATTCTCCAAATATTTAGTAGGAAAAATTAGCCTGCATTTAGAGTCAGCTAAGGAATTAGATATATTGATTTTAAAGTAGTTCGTGGGTGTCTAGCAGCTAAATATTCAATTCTGTTGGTTGTCTATCGCAACCACTATTACACTTAATGTGGCCTTTATTAATCATGTTGTATTTTGCATAAATGTTCCCATTCTACTCTGCATGCTTCAATTATAAACATCACCTGATCTTATTTATCTCATTATTTCTGTTTTGCTTGCACGTGCCAGATTGTAAGCCTTTTGTACGAACATATACAGTGCATTGTTTCGAGTACGAATATGTGCCTAATCATCGAGATCATCGAGCCACTGTGTTATCATCAATGCGACTGACGTAATGGTCCGATATGCTATTTGCAATGTTTCATTGATGTACCACAAATATATGCATATGCATGCGTGTGTTTGTATGCATACAATCTCAGACACACACAGACCCCTCCGTGTATATACAATAAGTTAAAAACATATCATAATGCAAAAGGAATGGTCGCCAAGTTACCAGCCAGAGGGTCAAATGCCAGCCCACAACTCAACTGTGATATTGTATTCCCTCCTTCTAGTGGCGTTTCATCGTCGGGAATTGGAGAACCAAAAAGCAATGCCAAAATCACCATGGCAAAGGAATTCTACAGTATTATACAAAATATGATATTTTCAGACATAAGATGTTCGGGCTGTCATAACAAAAACTATATAGGCTCCACAGAATTGTCCCCTGGACGTAGATGAACAGTTCGAAGACGACATATATCTTCCCCCAAACTATCGCCAAATACAACTCATTGAATATTTTGACAGAAGTACAGAACAACAGCAACTACAATTCCTAAGCTTCTCATTATACCTATGTGCTACTTGGGCCTCACAAAAGTGTGACTAATTAAAGAGGCATGATTTATAAAAAATATATAAGCCAGAACTGAATATAAACTCATGTTTAAAATTACAGATTTATCTCCCTTCTACTGAAAAATACCTTGGATACCAATTACCACCACCTAACAAGCAAATCTTCTCATTTCGAATTGCATCTAACACACAAAATTTGAAATGCTTCAGCGAAACCGGTCATTTTATAAGAGGAAAAAAATCTTATTTTGTATAATATTGTATAATACTTTTGCCACGATGATGTAGATGTATTTTTTAATAAAACAAATCTTTGTTTTTCAAATTATTTCTTTCCTTGTATATTCAACCACGTGTAATCTGACTTTCTGGTTTTCGGTGTTGAAGGATAGATATCTACATGGAATGAATGCATCCACTACTCTGTCTAAATCTGGTTAGGAAAATTACGAACTGAATCGGTGTGTTTATACCTATTTTCTTTCAGTGACAAATTTTCTCCGTAACATTATATATTGAATGGTTTCCTTACGAGTTCGAATAAGCCTGAAGCATACATTAACTGATAACATCACTGCTTACGGGATGTTGGTTTTACATTTTTTTGGATCAAAACGTTACATGTTTCTAATGGGTGAAACTTATTTAGGAAGGCGAAGTTAAATATTTGTTTACATTGCAAACACAAGCAGGCACAGACACACAAACACGCACACACACACAAACACACACACACAGATACACACATTATGTAAACATATACATACGCGTGTGTGTGTGTGTGAGTGTGTGTGTGTATGCAGTTGCGTGTGTGCATGCAGTTGCGAGTGTGTAAGCATACATAAATATATCTGCGTCAAGATATACTTATTTGATTGGATATAGAAGTTTTGTGTAAGTCCGCGTTTGAAACAGTATGAACATTTATTGTTTATCTTCTAAACATATAAATTAGAGGAAGGTGAGAAAGTAGTAAGATTGAAAATGGATAAGATATGTAGCTATGTTTGAAAGAAAGTATATTATATTAAACAGAAAGGAAGTGAATTTGTAGATAATTTCGGTTTTAAATTGGGATGTATACTGATGAGTTGTAAAAATATCTCTAGTGGATAGAGATAAGCATAATTTTATTTGGAGATTGTTTGTTACATTTTCATACGTAGATGTAACTTACTAAGTGCGTTAAAATGGTTTGGTTATCCTTATATAGGTGTGTATTATCAGTTTAAATATATAATTAGGTACACACCATCAAATATTCTAATTTAGAGGTTACTATTAATGTCTCAATTGCAGCAAAAGGATCGTATAATTTTATGCGGTAAAATACTGTATCGCTTGACATATAAAAATACATACATACATATATATATATATATATATATA
>NC_068981.1:48818717-48821862 GCF_001194135.2 Octopus bimaculoides | reverse complement strand
TAGTCAATCCAAACATGAACAAGCAACAAAAGACAACAACGCAGAGACGTGGAGATAGTATAGTGTTATTGGACGCTCAGGCAAGGAAAGAAAAGAAAGAGGATCTCTTCATCAGAAATATAGAAAAAGTCCAAAGAAGGGAAGACGGAGAAAGAAAATCGCCAACGATACACACACGTTCCAACCAACCAAAATGACTTTAAGACAAGATCAATAACGTTTCTTTTGGCGAATTGGAGAACGCCGCTTTCCCGAGATAGAGCAACTGTAACCTAGAATTTCGATGTCGTCCGTTGATTCTAAACTTACGTCTCCAATGCTAAAGGGGACTTAACTCCAATTCTTCTTTTCGTTTTAACTTTGCTTTCCCGTCTGATTTTTTTTCTTTTGCATCATTCCACTTTGTGCCCCAAATTTCATATTATATTTGCTCGTGTTTCGCCTTCATTATCGTCATGATTTCATTATTTGTTAGTTTTATAGCGCATGTTCGCGGAACAAGTGGAGACACTATCTAGATATTATATTCAATGTAACAAATTATAAGTAGCACATACGTGTATGATAAATATCATAAATCGTATTTCTTGTTGATGGATACTGCGGATTGTTGGATGATACGCAGTTTTACGCGGAGAAAGAGCTGGCAGTTGGTGGTACCGGGTGAATATGAAGGCGCTCTATTGACAATACTCGACTTGATTTTGGGTGTTTCGGCAGTTGCAGGTTGGGATTGGGAGTCGTATGAGTGCATTTTTACGTCTGTTGATTTGTGGGATGTTAGATGCAGTTTTGTCTAATGTGGGGCACCAGCATTAAACAAACACCACCCAATATACACACTCACGCAGACAAAACAAAGAACATTTACGAAATAAACACTTCCACTCACTCGAGACTTCCTACAAGCGCCATATCAAAACATACAATAAAACCCATAATTCCACATTCACTGATACAAAAACAGAAGCAAAGAAGCTGGCCTCCTGCATTAATATAGAGACCCCAACCTTCATGCGACCCCCACCTTACATTACACTTCAGAACCATAATCCCAAGTTTCTCTACACTCTGAAATGCAGGCTGGTGGTCCCCTCGAAAAGAGAGGCAGGTGCCATTGGCAAACATATTTGCGATGCTATCAACTACGATATAAGAAAAGCTACAGGATTAAATCAATGGAGCCTTAGAGTAGCCGTGACCGATCGGTTCCGTGGGATCGAAAAGAAATCAGCCTGCAGATTAACCCAGTTCGACAATGTGGACTTCTACCCTTCCATATTTAAGCCCATCCTTCTGAAGGCTCAAACTTTTGCTGAGCAATACATCAGCATTAGTGATCTTCATATCAGAATTAACATACATGTCAGGAAGTAAATTCTGGTCCACGATAATTTCTTTCTAGGTGAAAAAAGAAAGCGATCCCTTAGTTGATGCCTCTATGGGGAGATTTGTAAGTGCTGAAATCGCCACAAACTGAAGAGACGTACCCAACCACAGGTCGGCCTTCTATACAGACAACATCCTGGCTATCTCAAGCTATAGGAACGGCCACGCTATGGACAGGTTCAGGAAGGATTTCTTAGACGTAACCTTAAACCTGTATGCGGGCAAGTATTATTCATATACAAAACGTAACGACGAAACAGTATACATAGAAAGTGTTCAACCCATCCTGCCGCTGTAATTAGAGACCTGTTTCTAGGCATTACAAAACGATTACCTAATCTCTCAACCACCAGAGAGATATTTAACAGGGATGCCCCCACTAAAAAGGTTGGTTTGGCTAGGAGTGAGTTTTATGAGAAGCTCATATATGTGGGCAAATTCCAAACATCTTCTTCTTATCCCAAGAGGAATAAAAAAGGAAAATTATATGGTATAACTCCCTTCCAACCTAGACGTTTCCACCAACATAACTAGGGACTACCTGTAACTAATTAAGAAACACTTCCACAGAGTATTACGAGCACTTCAAACCCCATAATGTCAAGGTAAGCTACGCCTACATAGACAAATCGCACGAATATACAGACGGAAAAATGCACTCGCTCCACTTCCAAAACCACAATTGCAACTTCCGAAGTCCTACCGTTGTCCTCTAGAAGGATGCCGTCTCACAAGAGCCGTAGCATACAGAGCTACCCTTTTACCATCCGATGGAATTACTAGGCACTATACGGGTATGACAGCCAATGACTTCAAGGGACGATACTCCTAGCATATGCACTCGTTATGTTCCAAGGATACTATGATATTTCCATTATACTTTTGTTAGTCAAACGCGTAATTCACAAGTAATCAACTCAGCAACACTAAACGCTCACTCATTATTCGAGTAGATAATCGTACCTGTGACATAATATTATCGATTCATTCATCTGTAACAACCGGGAGACTTGGCTGTTAACTAGGAAACTCACAAAAGAACACGTTACTAATACGCTTATGAATGATTTTCATTATTATTATTATTATTATTATTATTATTATTATTATTATTATTATTATTATTATTATTACTATTATTATTATTATTATCATTATTAGTATTATTATTATTATTATTATCATTTTTATCATCATCGTTTTCATTTTTCATCTGTAATAAATTTTCATGGCGATTATATGTATTATTTTGAATAAAGATTGGTTTTGCTACTCATATTGAACCATTATTCATTGTTTTTCTTTCTTACAGAAATCTTTTTTTCTTTTTTTTTAGCAAAAATCACTGCAATCGTCTGTTACAATCAAATAATTAATTAATCTCGACATGAATCCAAGCTCTATGGATGGCGCACTCCCATCACATCGACGTGGACACCATTGTACTTTATTGTTAGGAATAGAAAATATTGAAACTATTACGTGTAGCACATATAATCAATAGCGTAAATCACTAGCATCATATCATTTGAAGAATCAAAGCTGAAACACATTCACTTTAACGAAACGCCGAACAGGTTACGAGGAAATTATGTAAACTTATTAGACTGGTGCACAAAACTAAATTTAACGTCACTTATCTCTCGCCCCCTCTCTATGTACATATATATGACCAGATATATACTTAAACTTCATATATATATATATATATATATATATATATATATATGTATGTATATATGTGTGTGTATGTTTG
>NC_068981.1:48816047-48818473 GCF_001194135.2 Octopus bimaculoides | reverse complement strand
GATATTAATTTTGAGTTTGAAGCTAACTATAAATGATATATGGGAAAAGTGCAAAAAATATATAGCGTATAGAAGAGAAGTGAAATTAATCTAAACTGCTATATAATACGCATGAATATACAAAACGAAACTAAATTTGTTATACAATTCAGAAATGATAACTTGCATGTGAGAGAAATTGTGTTAATTGAAAACCACAAGCAGAATTGAAGAATAACTAATATAATTTATATAATGTATATAATTTATATATAGTAGTTAGCCCAGTGCTTAGGGCAGCGGACTCGCGGTCGGAGGATCGCAACTTCCATTCCTAGACCGGGCGTTGTGTGTGTTTATCGAGCGAAAACACCTAAAGCTCAACAAGGCTCCGGCAGGGGCTGGTGGTGACCCCTGTTGTACTTTTTCACCCTAACGTTCTCTCACTCATTGGTCCTATTTCTTGAATAATGTCGCGATGGACTAGGGTCCCCTCTAGCTGGGGGGAACGCATACGCCATAGAAACAGAGAAATCGGGCCCCTGAGTCTGGCTAGGCTTGAAAAGGGCGCATAAAAAATATAAAAAAGTATACAACTTATTTTATCGACTTTGAAACCATGAAAGTTATCCTCCTTGTAATTCTAACTCAAAACGTAAAGCCAGAAATTTTTTGCCACAGACTGTCATCTCAAACAAATTTGTGGAAATGAAGAGATCTTTCATAGTCAACATCCGATAATATTACTTGATAATGAAATGGTGAGAGAAAACGAATATATTCGGACTTGGAGAAACGAAAATGACCTATTGTTCTTCATCACTTCACAAATAAAAGTTTGACCACAAAATATACAGAAATATGTATCAAGAAGAGTGTAAATTAACTAACCTAACATGCTTTTTCATACAGATAATTAATGGAAATATTACAGAACCTTTCAGAAAAAAAAAAAAACGTAAGAAAGTCTTCGTACAAAATCACATAATAGAGAGATCACACAAATTGATAATTATTTGGGATATACCGATTGAAATAGATAAGAAGATTAAGGATAATCCTCTAGGTATTATTGAGTATTAGCATTGATGACAGAAAATTTATCCTAAACGATCAATTTATTAATTCCATAGAAGGACAATTTACCTATTGGGGAAATGGAAAAAGTAGTTGAATTTATAGGTTTAGAAGTACAAACACAATATAAGGATTTGCAATAGATATTATTGCCAGAAGTATAGAAAACATGGTACAATAAAAAAAAATATATGTAATGGAGCATAGTCGCAAAGTGGTGTTTAGCTACGAACAGAATTTAGGTTAGTTGAAATATTTTTGTCTCATATTTCAAAAGTGAAAGGCAAATACACTGTAGTTAACGTGGAGAAAATATCTCTTATGGTAAAAAGGTGTGAAGACACCGAGTTCGTTCGCTGTAGCCATCTCTCGGCAATTTCAGACATCGATGTTTTGAGTTTTTTACTCTTGTCAATGAGATGTATCTAAGAGACGCAATTATGAACGAACTTAATAAAGCTATAGCTTTATATATAATTCAGTCAACACGTTGACTGAACTTCGCTAGTAGATCACCCGATGAAATTAATTAATGGAGAATAGGCGCAAAGCAGTGTTTTGATATGAGCATAATGCAGATTAGCTAAAATATTTTTGTAACATATTTCAACTCCTAAAGGCAAATAAATTGCAGAAGGGAGTGAAAACACCTAGTTCGTTCAGTATCGCTATCCCTCGGGAATCTCAAATATCGGGCAGGCTGTTTTCGCTCAGATTTGCCTCTTTTAGGTACATCTCATTGACAAGAGTCAAAAAACTCGAAACGTCTATGTCTGACGTTCTCGAGAGGTGGTAAAAGTGAACAAACTGGGTGTTTTCACACATTTTGTTTTATCATCAGAAAGATTTTTTTCTGCACGGTAAGTGCAGTGTATTTGCTTTAGTTGAAATATGTGACAAACATATTTCAACTAACCGACATTCTGCTCAAAACTAAATACTGTTTTGTGCTTATCCTCCGTTAATTAATTTGATCAGGGGAACATACGAGCGCAAATCAGTCAACGTGTTGACTGAATTATGCATAAAGCTGTAGTTTCACTAAGTTCGTTCAGGGTTGAATCTCTTAGGTACATCTCATTGACAAGAATGAAAACCTTGAGACATGCATGTGTCAGATTCCCGACAGATGGCGACAATGAACGAATTTCGTGTTTTCACACCTTTTATAATAAATGAACATTTTCTCAACTGTAATTGCAGTGTATTTGCCTTTAGCAGTTGAAATATGTGACAAACATATTTTAACTAACCTAATTTCTGTCCAAATATATGCAAATGCAAGTATAATCACCAAGGGATTTACGGATATTCTGGAAATACATACAATAGGCAGTAGAAAGAAAGAAAGATAAATTAATGTGTGTTTG
>NC_068981.1:48813153-48813774 GCF_001194135.2 Octopus bimaculoides | reverse complement strand
CATACACATATATATATATACATATACATACATACACATAGTTAAGGGATCAGCAACAGTTGCGTCACCACATACCGAAGTTCAGAAATAGCAGTACTTGTAACTCACAAAGGCAAAACAAGAAGAAAAAACAACGAAACTAACCAGTCTTGGTTAATCATAGACTCATTTCTGGATTGGAATGGTAAAAACCTTCATTTCCGTCATCACTATGATATTATAGTTTGCAGGTCTTAAGATGCAGACTATTATACGTATTACCAGCACCTCCGAACCTACATAGGCACGTCAGCTCACCATCTCTCTCCATGAATTACCTTATGATTAACTAAGACTGGTTAGTTTCGTTGTTTTTTCTTCTTGTTTTGCCTTTGTGAGTTGCAAGTACTGCTATCTGTTGGAGCTTTAGCACTTTAGCTTCTATCCTGAACTTCGGTATGTGGTGAAGCAACTGTTGCTGATCCCTTAATTATGTTTATAAATTTATAAGAACTTCTAAATAAGTCCTTCACTGATAATGGTATTTACATACCGAAGTGCTTGGTAAAATTTATTAGTTATTAATTTATTAATAAATTAATATTCCTTTACCCTTTTAATTGTATACATACATGCATGTAT
>NC_068981.1:48808013-48813013 GCF_001194135.2 Octopus bimaculoides | reverse complement strand
ATATACATATATACAGACATATACGTATATATTTAATACGCCATATTCAGCAAAAGAAACGTTTGTCGGGTATGCAACGGTAGCACATAACATGTATAAGGAAAGTACTCTCGGTATTGTTGCCTGTAGTAATAGTAGTAGTAGTAGTAGTAGTAGTAGTAGTAGTAGTAGTAGTAGTAGTAGTAGTAGTAGTAGTGATGGCTGTGGTGATGATGATGATGATGATGAAAGTATAGGCACTAATATTGCTGCTGTTACTTCTCTTTCGCAATTCTACTACTACTACTGCTACTACTACTACTACTACTACTACTACTACTACTGCTACTACTACTACTACTACTACTACTACTAATTTTTGTTGTTGCCACCCATTGCAGTAGTAATAAAATCTAAATTTTTCAACGTAATAGTTTGAAGAATAAGGAACATACCGAAACTTTCTTCATTTCAATATCAGGTGGATTCCATTATTAACTCATAAAGTCGATGAGAACAATACAAATAAAATTGAAGTCAGCCTAAGATTTGTAACAAAAGCCTGAACATTTGAAATATAATATATTGAACACGCTGAATTAATGTGAAAAAGGGACTAGGCATAACGTGGGTAACACATGACTAACTAAATTATACAATGTCGACAATCGCAGTTTTGCCGTCTAAATTTCACAAATGAAACAGAAATAAATAATAGACAGAAATGAACGACATTTTATGCTACATGAAAACGTTTCTATTCCACATGAATATTTTATAGCGACACTTTACGGAAAAAGATAACTATAATAACGTATGTCTTCATAAAATGCAAGGAAAATAATGCGTTTCAAGATTGAATAATGACCAACGGAAATCGAACCAGGATAACAAAAGCAGAAATATAAATAAAAAGGAATTATGAGAAAGGTTTATGAAGAGCAAATTCAAAAGAAGGAAACCATGAAAATCTAAAATCTGAATAATTAAATAATTAAGAGCAGTAAAGCAACTTCCTCTGCCAACCAAATGTAGATCTCCCAAGTATAAAACTATACTATTATGCAGCGACAACAATTGCAAAAAATAGGCAAAGAGAATTAATGGAGCCTCAGCACGTTAAGCGAATTATTATACGCATCCGCCATTTAATTTACAACTAAAATTGTGTACTGAGATTTACACAAATGGACATAACAAGCAGTAATATAGAAAGCGAATAGACAAGGCTTCTTAAAATTTAATGAATACAACGTTGAAACCACACGACTGAAAATCAATGAAGGAATGGATTGCTAAATACTAAAGACATGACGTAACAAAAAGTATCTATAATAAACAAAACAAAAAACAAAACTGAAATATGAGATGCCCGTTAAGCTTAAACGAATCTTATGGCTGGGAAAACAACAAACACTTCGTCAAAAATCCAACAAATATCACACAAAAAGGATCAGAAAAACAATTTGATGCCAGCTCAAAACAACTCTATTAAAATATATTATACTTAACAGAGAAATCAATGTATTATCTATAGCGTTAGAGGTAGAGAGACTGCAGAGAACTGGATGTACTGCAGGAATTTTAATCGACAAGAATACATGTAAAAGACTCGAAACAGGTAAAGATACCTGGAAACTCAATGAAATGTGTATTGTATTGTTAAACATATATCCAGCAAATTAATATGAAGGAGAAATTCACGTATCTACACAAATGAACGAAATATAAGCAAATGTTTTCCCTATTCTAAGGACAAAATAAATCCTGAAATGGCAGACAGTTGCCACAAGTAAGATAACGAAACAATATGGGACAATGAAAATATGAAATCTATTGACTGACTGCATAGTGGCTTCCCATATCCACTGCTTCAGACTTGCCGCAGCTGATATACATCAACTATTGTTCACCATCGTGATCAACACCTAATTTTCTTTCCATAATAATACATACAATCAAACAACAGGTCTCCCCATGGGATCCAGTCTGTAGGTTCTACAAATCATCACCAATATGAACTATCTGGAACGTCGAACACTCAGTATCTGCCACTCTTGCCCCTACTTCACCAGGTACGTAGATGACATCCCCATACTAACATTCTCCTGTGAAGAGGCAGACATAATATTAACGACGTTCAACAGCATGAACATGAATATACGGTTCACTATAGAAAATCCCTACAACACTGGAGCCTATCACTGCTCAACTTCCAACTGAAAATAACGGAAGGAAGATCCACACCGAGTTCTACAGGTAAACAGCCAGTAGAGATATGTTTGTTTTCTACAATTCAGTCTTTCCACACGGTTCCAAAACAGGATACACCAGAAATGAACTTACACATATCCAGAGCAAGTGCGGTAAGACACAGGACACGGTGACCGACACTACACACTTCCCAGAGATATTGAACACCAACGAGTACCCTATATCCATTGTAAATCGGTTTAAGTACCCAAGACGACAAACACACCGAACACACAGAAAACCCAGCAAAACATGCTTCCTTAGAATACTCTAATTTAGCGAGAGGATAACTAAAGCCATCCGAAGAGCCATAAGGAGAGAAAGACTAGACATACAACTAGCCAACTTTGGCTCATCCCTCAGAAGACACCTAGCAAAGAAGCGAGAAAGGGACAACGATCAATGCACACTACCTAACCTCACAATCTGTGATACAGATCTATGCTAACGGGTAAATGTTGTGTATACAATACAATGTAACAAATGCAACAATTTCTATGTGGGTAGCACAAGAAGACAATTATACATTCGCATCAAGGAACATCAAAACACGTGAACCTCCTCCTTCAGAAAACGCCTAGACAGATGCCAGAATACCGACAAAAGCACAAAATTGAGGTCAATGACAGACATTTGGGAAATTTAAGAATTAAGGTAGCTATCTTCATAGACAGACTAGGGCTCCAAATTCACAATAGGTTGGAAATTAGCAATCTATATTATTTAGCTACATCTGAATTCGTGTAAGTTCATTTCTGGTAATATGCTAATGTACTATAAAAACAAAATGCGCGTGTAATACATAGCTTAGATGCAGCACTGCGGATATGCCAACACACACGAGCTCAAGACATGGCCACTCTCACGCACTTTTCATGAGGAATTCCGGAAGGGGTTTCGTGAGACCACTACAGAGATGCTTCCGGAAAAAATTCAGTAACCGTTGGAAAACCAATTTTAGCAGTGACTCGATCAATTCCCAGGAATACCTGAAGAAAGAATTTTTATATTCCGAAATATTATATCGGAGTATGAATAATTAGATTCTAACAGCTATTATAGTCCATTCTGCATTGTTGTGCCATTCAAGACACGTTATATTTCACACACAAACACACTCATGCGCGCATACGTGCGCGCACACACACACATACGCACACACACACACAAACACTCACACACACACACGCACGCACGCACACACACACACATGTATGGAGTTACAGATTTCTGTGCTTAAACGATGGCCAGGAATCAAGAAAAACTGGCACAAGTAGAATCGATGAAAGCTTTGCAACATAACGTAGCATTGCATTTAAAGCGGAAATGACAGTTAATGGAGAGACAATATCAAAAATACCACACTGAAATTACCAAAAGCATGTGATGAACTGGAATATATTGATTAAATATCAAATATGTAGAGATTGAGGGGTAAATGTTTCGCACTTTATCTCTCATTACAGAAAACAATGCACGTGCATAAATAGCATATTTGTTGCTTTATAATATAATAGAAGTTATGTTGGTATTATGAACTCTCAATCGAAGAGATATAGCATAAACAAAGCCGAAGAATGCTTGGACTAAAAGCACAGCTTACAATAGAGATAATCTCTGAATTATACAATCTTGATGGCTTTTAATGAGCTACCTCAAATTGGCTAGAGCAATATCGAAAGCCACAAAAATTCCATCGAGCATTACTCAGTCATCACCATCTCTCCCACATTCCAATCTGCACCAGGGAATTCGTTCCATTACTGAAATGATTATTATTAAATTTATTAATTCCCCTTTCTTTCCACTTTCCAATAGGTATGGTTCTGTAAGAAGTAAACAGCGATAATATTTTCCCTATTTAATGACCTCTTTGCTTCTAATGTAAAGTTGTGCACAATTGATAACTATTCTTCAACGATTTTCCTTTCAAATTCTCAACACTCAACATCCGACAATTTGTCTCTTCCCTTATTCTTAAACACGTTATCTCAAATGTAATTTCTTTTCCTATCATATTCTTCAATTCCTGTGTATTTCTTCCCTTCCTACACAATTTAACTGTCTGTTTATCTTTTTGTCACTCCCTCTTAATATATATCCAGTTTTAGATTGAATTGCTTATTCTTTGTCAAGTATAGTCATCTCATCCGTAATTCCAACGTTTCAAGTACGATTTAGAGAACCATTAATAACAAGGTACGGCAACACTTCAATAGCGTTCCCTTCTACAAGATCTCATACACGGCTTTCGCAAAATCAGATCAAATCCAAGAAATGCGATCCCTGTATGGCAGCTGTCTTCATCTCTCAGCAAAATGGCGTGGGCGGGAAGATCTATTTCAAACTCAGATTCTGCCATTCTGTGCAGCTTCATATCACTCTAGAACTTATAGCGACTGTCATCTATACTATAAATTGCAGTGTTCTTGCTTGCTTGCTTGATTGATTGATTGAGTGTCGGCAGATTCACTCGAGAACGGTGCAGTGGAATCGCGTGAAATTCAGCACAGAGCGGCAGCATGGTCCGCTCATGTTCAGGAGATTTTTAATGCCCTTCAACTCCCATGGTTACCGAGATAATCGATTATTACATTTTAAGATAGGAATATCCCATTCAAAGTGGGGAGGGGCGATTTTGTTGCCTTTCCCATGCGCGAAATTTTACGAAAAACCAGCACAATAAAGATTATTCTTTTCCAAGTAATGTGGCTGGGTTTGTTTTTCGAAAATTTTAATCAGAGGCACAGAAAAATATAATTTCAATT
>NC_068981.1:48803980-48807561 GCF_001194135.2 Octopus bimaculoides | reverse complement strand
CCAATACAACAACCGCACTACCATATATTTTTCTTTTAAAGCGAGGTTATACCACAAATAAGGTTCCGTGACTACATGGGGCTATGGATACACACGTGAAGTTAGTTTTACAATATCGACCCGCAAAATCCTTAGCATCGTATTGTTTTTGGGTTGTTCTTACTTATTTTTGTATTTGGATTTTTTTTTTAATTTTTAGTTCTTTTTATTATTCAAAATATACATAGGAAATAGCCTTTAACTAAATCCACCACACTGCCCGAGTGAAACCGGGAAAAAACAGCTAGTAATTTATATTTTCATAACATAATTGATGTTTAAAAAATTATCATAATCTACTTGCGATGGTATATCATGGATTGCTTCGTTACGATGCATAGGATTTTTACTCTCGTACGCGTTGCTTTCGGAGTTGGATAAACATGTTAATTTATAAAGAGAATATGAAAAGGACATTATGTAAAACATATAAATACCTCATTAGCTTTAATTTCTTTAAATCTTAACGGAAAACACCGAGAAGGACTTATGGCGCATATAAAATATACAAATTTCAGATTATTCCGAGATGTCGATTACGAAGAACGCGTTTAGTTATGAAACTTTCCATTGCTTTGATATTTAAAGATTATGAAATTACAACAAATTCATAGAAAATACATAAAATATGTATAAATATGTATATCTATCTATCTATCTAACTGTCTATCTATCTATCTATCTATATATCCATCTATCTATCTATTTATCTATCTATTCATACATACATGCATACACACACACACACGCACACACACACACACACAACCCCCCCCCATATATATATATATATATATATATATATATATATATATATATATATATATATATACATACATATATATATATATACATATACATATGCACAATAGATACACTAGTTTTCTTGTACACATACACGCACACACCCAGGACAATACGTGTGCACATACACATGATATCCGCAGACATGCGTACACAAGTCCGCAGACAGATATGCCAGTACAGCTAACGTATATCAATCCACATAATGTAGGCAATGGGTCACGCACATACACACACCGAGGTCTACATATTTTTCAGCTCGCCCACACATTCATAACACACTCACCCACCATTCATACATACACACTCACACAATGTAAGCAAAGCGGTAATTCTTGCATTAAATTTTTGTGCTTGCGCTGGTAAATTCGTTGGGTAGGGGTTTGCTAGTGGTAGATTAATTAGTTTCGTTGGGTAATTTGTGCGGGGTGAATATTATTTAGGTGCGCGTTTCCTAGTTTAATTAAACACATTTTTTTCCATGTGTGTTCCATTTTATGATTAGTAACACCGGCGGTGTAACTGAAGGGGTAACTCTTCCAGGTTGAAAAGGGAGCTAACTCATACCAAATATTGGGTGATTTGTTATGGCTAATAATTGTTTTATTGCTACAGTTTAGGATGTTCTTATTGCTAGGCGGGACCCGATGTGTTTGCAAAATGTATTATCATGGAATGTTTGGGCGAGTGGGTTTGTGGGGTGATTATTCATATGTTTAATGTGTTACCCAGTTAATTATACTTATTTAGGTGAGTATTCTAGTTTGGGATCATGAACGCATAGAGGCATGCATGAAGACAAGGAAGGCTATTCTACCGGCATTTCGAAAATGCCTAAAGGCCAACGTGAAGACGAAATTTGTTGTTCTCAAATTTCCTGTTGAGAAGAGTTTGCTAAGCCGTAAGTATAGCAGGGCGTTCTGATCGGCAGAGATCGCAGCGTTTAACTGCGGTGTTGTAGGAGCTTGTTTCTGTGAGTATACGCCAGTTTAAGCTGAAATATATTCTTTAATCCTTAAGTTCCCAAATGCAGGCATTTAGCCCTGTTGAGTTAGCCTTATTCCTGTTTCTGAAGCTGTACAGATGCGTATTATATCTGAGAAGCATTTGATTCTTATTTGCACCTATGTATGATTTCGGCTGGTTTGTGCGGACGTCACGTTTTTAAACTACGTTATTTATCTTACATCTATTTGAGAAATGGCACTTTGTTCAGTCCCTACATCCGCATAAATAATTCGATGTATCTACGTCCGTGTTGTATTGTGGGGGCAATTATCATTCAGTGCTGTACCTATGTTAGCAGGAGGCGTCGCGTTAGTGGGGTGCTTAGTCCTATTAGTAGGTTGCTTATTACTTTTATTGTTCACTATCTTTCTAGTTTCGTAGAATTAATGAAGTTTTTATTTTTTTATTATTCATTGATGCTACTATTGTGACTAAGTTATTAGTCAGACTGTGGCCTATTCTGATTTTATTCCTAAATAATTCTGTGTATGTATTATTAACGTTTAGGTGTTTGTCTATGATTTTCATTAATGAGCGAACCATATTTGATTTGAGGTGCATAGTGTAGGCGATTACGAACCGGATATCATCGCTATTTTGTTTATTTTTTGTGTTGTTTTTCTTAGTGTAGAATCTTCACTCCTTGTTCGTAATTCGTGTGAAGTTATGGTTTTATATACCTTGGTTATATCCATAGTTATGTTTTACTTTAGTGATGCTTTTGCCTGTCCTATTTGTGTTACTGTCGTAGGGTTCATGTGGGTTCAAAGGCCTAGTTTTTTGCTATAAACAGGGTTCATATTAGTTACTTGGATGACTTTAGTGTTGTTGATACCGCTGTATAGGTTTATACTATTATTTTTGTAGGTGCTGTTATTTTGGGACTTATTTGCGTACTTTGTGTTATTAGATACGTTAATATTTTAAATCTTATTTAACATCAGTGTGTTGGTGTTAGTGTTGCGGTTATCTTCGTTGTTGTTAGTACTTTGTGTATAGGCCTTGACATTGTTCATACAAGCGTTGTTTCTATTGGTGTTACCCATAAATATGTGATTGTTGTTGTAGTTTGTGGTGGTGTATGGTGTGTTGTTGGAGTTAGTGGTATTAGTGAGCGGGTTCCTGTTATTGAGGCTTTTTATAGGGTGATTAGGGTTTAGGTATATGGCATTTTGTTTATATCCTGCTTTCCGTAGTGTGGAGTTATAGGCTTTTTTTATGTCTGTTAAAGATGTCTATGTTGGAAGAGAAGAATGATATTCTATTGTTAATGCTCTGTACTAGGCTCCTCTTAATAAAGTTGGGGTGGTTACTTGCAGCGTTTATGTATTTCAGCTTCGTGTTAGGTTTCATGTAGGGTTCAGAGAGTCCTGTAGGTAGATTGCAGGTTGTGTCTAAGTAGTTAATAAAGGTGTGTTCCTTTTGAATAGAGATAGATACTACAACATTTTTGAAGAATTTAGGTAGTGTTTTCTTGGTAAACTCTAGTTTCCTATTTGATTTTTCTTTTTTCAATTATGAAGAGAGCGTCATCACTGCATCTATCTATATTCGCATTCTGGTGAGATTTACTTAAACCAGTAAATTGAATCGATCGTTAGTGCTACCCTCATCTCTGCTTCTTCATTTTTTGTTATGTATTTAATTAAAGACATACCAACGAGAACCACGGGTTTCCCATTGTTATTATATATTTTTTCTGTTATATATATATATATATATATATATAT
>NC_068981.1:48801804-48803970 GCF_001194135.2 Octopus bimaculoides | reverse complement strand
CACACACACACACACACACACACACACACACACACACACACATATATATATATATATAAATACATACATATATACACACATATACATATAGATACATATATACATATATAGATATATAGATGTGTATGTGTGTTTGTGTGTGTTTGTGTTGAAAGTGTGCCTACGTATTTATGCGCGTGTATATATGTGTGTTTGGCATGAAAACAGAGAGAGAGGGAGGAAAGTTTAGTTCCTGTGTTACTTGTTTCATATTAGTGAGCCCTTTTAAAATATTTACCTATGTAGTATGTATGTATGCATGTATATGTGTATGTATATGCGTATACTCTGTTCAGGTTTTACTGATTTGAAATCTTTCCGTAAGTAATGATCTGATTTCTGAAAAAGATAGAAAGCTCCATTATTGGAATGTACATATAAAAAACAGATACCCATTTCGAAATGGACAAATCATGCATATTTCTGCTGTTCCACTTACAGATTGTATTTGCAATATGCGAATTATTTAATTTTCATATTTCTTTTTTTATAAAACATCTTTATATCCAGGCATCTACTCTCAAAACAAAGTGCACGAATTATTATTGGTATTATTTTACGTGCTCCAGTCATTTGCCTGCGGCCATGCTGGTGCACCGCCTTTAGTGGAGCAAATCAACACCAGGACCAGAAGGGAAACCTGTGAAGATACAAATATGACAACATTTTTGCAGGTGTATAGAATAACACCGAATCCAAATGCAGAGTCGGTTAGGTCACCCGCAGATTTGATGTTTTCCAGAATAATTCGTTCTATGTTTGACAAATTGTTGATGAGCAGGAAACAGAAAATAGAAAATTCGGGAAGAACACGAAATATTTTAACACAGGTTATAAAGTGTATTTTAGAGTATATAGTAACGGAAAACAGGACTAGGAACAAGGAAGTATAACGGGGCGTCTGGGTAATGTGATGTACACAGTAAAAGAACCGACACCAATTAAAAAAAGATATACCAAAAACCAAGAGAGGTGAGAGGAACAAATGGATATATGGTTTGATTTGTTCGAGGTCCCAGAACCACAAGCGAAAGCGGAACCGACACGTAGGTCGAGTAGGAAGAGAAAACTTACAGAAATGATGGAAATAAATGATAAGAGAAAAGATATGTCAGTTTCTGACCGAGGAAATAAAATTGATAATTTCGGGGTTTTTTTTTTGAAGAGAAAAAAAAATCCAAAGAGGGAATTGTGTCGACACCCCCAGGCGAAGAACTAGGATCTTCCAAGACATATAAATAGAGGTAGTCTAGCCGTGGTAGGAGTGTTAAGTAGCAGTCGAGTAGCGGTTATGTAGAAGTTGAGTAGAGATCATCCGAAGGTGCTAGATAGCAGTAGTGTTGAGACATAACACCTATTATAATGGATAATACTAAGTGGACTTTTTCTTTATCTGTTTCTCTTTCTTTTTCTTTTTTTCTGTGTGATGTATTCTTGGGACCAGCAATTTTTGCGGCTGAAGATACGTTTAAACCATCCTTTATATCAACAATATATACTGATGTAATGGTAGAATGTGTATAAAGCTTGAAACACGTGTACCGCGTTATCCTTTGTGTTCTGTTTTCAATTTACGTTTGACACATACACATGTATGTGTGTGTGTGTGTGTGTTAGTATGTATGTATAAGTATATGCATATATGTGCGTATGTGTGTGGGTGAGAGAAAGGGAGAGAGAGAGAGAGAGAGAGAGAGAGAGAGATTGAGATACGCACACAATCATACATACACACAAACACACACACTCACACCTATGAACAAATGCGAAAGTTTCCTACACATGTTGAAACTCACTAGCCAAACTTATTTGGTCGGCAGTAATTCCGTAATGGCATGTCAGTCTTCGACAATGCTTGAATATTGAGATTGTATCTCTTCAAGTGAGCTTCTCGTAATTGCCATTTCGTATTTATGATACATTATGTAGACTCTAGATTCTAGAGACTGAGATATGTTTGATAATTCTTGAATTTATGTTATACGGGATACAAATACCTGTATTTGTCTGTTTATTCAAATCCAAGCCCATGCCGATTTTGAGTTATTTATCACAGGTCATTTTTGTGTGTGCATGTATATATGCTTCTATATATAAATGTATATATATATATATATATATATATAT
>NC_068981.1:48801053-48801694 GCF_001194135.2 Octopus bimaculoides | reverse complement strand
ATTCAAGGTTGAATATGGTACTTAGAAATATTATAGGTGGGGTTAATAACCCCATCATGTGCAACTGTAGAAAAAAGTCCCATTGTCCTTTATTTGGATTTTCTTGCACCCGTAACGTAGTGTACATATGCATCATTAGTACTATAACCGAGAATTATATTTATATAGGATGTAGTATTAACCTGAAACAGAGAATATAGAACCATAAGTCTTCGTTTAGACTTAGACATAAGGCAAATAGTACGACATTAGCAAGAAAAATTGGGGAGCTATGGTATTAATGGTATTAATTTTAACCTTAAATGGGAAATTATAAGAAAAGCTCAACCTTATAGAAATAATAGATATGGATGTGAATTGTGTTCTATGGAAATATATGAAATTTTTAAACTTAGAAACAATCCTAATCTAATCAATAATAGATTAGACCTTAGGGTATCATGTGTACACTACTCTACTCGCACGTTTAATTTTTTTAAAAAATAGGCCTTTATTAAGTAACTAAAGTTATCAAATTATAGTACTTTACTTCTATTATGGTCATCTACGACTATCAATTAGCACATATTTATATTGGTAATTGAACCTTTATAACATATATTCCTGATCTCTCACCTTAACATCTAATCTACTTAAATCAA
>NC_068981.1:48799244-48800000 GCF_001194135.2 Octopus bimaculoides | reverse complement strand
ATATATATATATATATATATATATATATATATATATATACTAGTACTACCAAAAACACCCATCAATGACTAGGTTGAAAAAATCAGCGAAAATTTTACTGTCAATATTGAAAGTTATTCACTTAGACTGTATTGAACATATATATAAAAACATGGCTGTTAACTTTCGTGTAGAAGATAGAGCCGTTCCCTTCCGGCAAATATCATCATAGGAGCATAAAATCCTCTGATCTCTAGTATTTCAATTTATAAATGAAGGAAACATCGCGCAGACATTCGCTTATGTGTAGCACAAGATGAATAAATGTTGGCGGAAAATGGAAGCATATATACTGTAATTCATTGAACTTAAGTACTATAACAAAGAAAAATATGAATAGCGGGATGAAGTATACTGAGAAACATAAATACATGTGTTATTGAGAGAGCCGAGTAGGCTCCTCACGTTGTTTTTAAGTGCCAAAACGTCGATCCGGATGGTGGAGTTAGAGTAAAAAAAAAAAAAATGAACTTATGGAGGTTGAAAGGTATTTCTATAAAGTTTGATTAGAAAATATCCATTTTTCAGAAAGATATGAGGAAAAAATTGGGCTCACGTGTATTTTCCAAAACTCACCTGCCCTCTCTCTCGATAAAAAATTCTATCTCATAAATCCCTATATATTCTAAATCTACAATATCTAAGAGGGACTTTTAAATTTCTCTAAAAAGTATTCATTTTTCTGGAAGGTATGCGGCAACAAAATCGAGTGAGGAG
>NC_068981.1:48798590-48798952 GCF_001194135.2 Octopus bimaculoides | reverse complement strand
GAAGCGAGTATTAGTTTAATCCCAGGCAGCGTGACCCACTTATGGGAACTAAGAGTAATATCACAGAGTTTGAAACCACGTGATGCGGGCATATCTACAAATTCCTTTGCGTCTTTACCCCTCAATAGTAGGTTGGCGTTTTCTCACTCTTCCATTTTGTCAGCTGGTTAAATTTACAGCGATATTGAGACTTATTTGGGTATTTTTCGACTCTTATTTCTTGCAACGCTGGAACTTGTACCATCGTATATGAATTTAACTTACATTTTTGGTTTATATGCTTGCTATGTGTTTATATTATAATTATTTATTAATACACACACATACACACACACACACACACACACACACACACACACACA
>NC_068981.1:48795779-48798414 GCF_001194135.2 Octopus bimaculoides | reverse complement strand
ATATATATATATATATATATATATATATGTGTGTGTGTGTGTGTGTGTGTGTGTGTGTGGGTGTGTGTGTGTATGTGCGTGTGTGTAATCTCTACGCCATATGCCACGGGCAAATGGCGTAGTGGTTTAGAGCACGCACTACTAACCCAAGATTTCGCGTTCGTTTCCAGGCAGTGACCTGGATAATAATAATAATAATAATAATAATAACAATAGCATCGAAAAATACCTTAGGAATGAGAACCCAGGTTCGAGATTTCCCCAAGATACCTGAAGAAGGCTGTAGGGTATATCAGCCGAAACGTTGTGTTAACAACGCAGAAGATGAGGGCAGATATCCGTTAAACGTAAATAATGTAAATAATGTACATAATTCCTCATCTCTTAAATATAGGACTGCGTTTATATATAGTTATATATGTATATCGTGAGTGAGGGAGAGTGACAATAGAGTGAGTGAAAGAGAAAGAGAAAGCAGGAGAGAAAGAATGTAAGAAATAGACAGCGGGGGAGAGAGAGAGAGAGGGAGAGAGAGAGAGGGAGAGAGAGCGAGTGGGGGTGAGACAGAGAGAAGGACAGAAAGAGGGAGAGGAGGGGGAGATACGAAGCAATGCCGATGGATAAAAACAATGTACATAGTTCTAAGTAAAGAAACTCGATTTCAAGAGGAGAAATTCCATATAAAATACTGCTTAGCTGAGCTTGTAGCAGTCTCGTGTAAAGGAGTTTTACGGTTCAATTTGGGTTATCTTTATCGAACTCATTCTTGTTTGCTCTAACTATTCATCTACTGTTTATTTATCAATGCTTCTTCTATAACAGTCTTGCATATTAGGATACCTGGAAGTTATATTTGTAGGCACCAAACGATGTTAGCATTACTCTGGTAGAATAATATAATATATTGATACAAAATTACAAATTACTCAGTAAAATCAAGAAGAAATATAGATGGAAAAAAAAATAATGCTTGGAGAATTTGAGAGAATTTGCTTCTGTATTGACAGCTAACAATTTATGAGTCAGAAAAAAGCACTGTTTCCATAAAATCTTATACAAAAAAGAAAATGCTAAAACCACTCCCTGAGAGAAGCTGTTAGTAGAAACTACTCTGTCGAAACTTTCGGTCTCGCTCCTCTCTCTAGTTCCTTCTCCTTCACTCTCTCTCTCTCTTTCATGCACACGTTGAAATACACATACACGTACACTTATGTCCCTATACGCATTCACTTACAAGACAAAAATAAATACGCACATCAATATAAACATATATATATATAATGTATAAAGAAGAGGGTAAAACTGATTGCTTAATGCTATAAAAAGTGAGAGCAAATTTATGGGAATAAAAATTGATAGAAATTATGATAGTATTCTGTCGCCGACTTTCTGACGATTGTGAATAATGGAACATAATATTTATTATCCAAAATGTATGCAGAAGGTTTTCCGTATGGTTGCAAGCGCTTCTTAGCTAAGAGACTAGAAGTATAAGAGAAAGTGTGAATATATTATAGACTAATAGGATGTAAGAGATATTATATGAAATGCCTGAAATAAATGTGTGTGTGTAGTATAATGTTTGACTGTGACTAGAAATAAGCTTATTAAATATAGTGTATCTCATTTCATATACATATACATATAAATATGTGTATGTGTGTAGGTGTACGTGCGCAGAAATCTACAGGTATGCTTGTGTTTTGGCGTGAGATAGTCATACAAATTATCCTCACTCTGATGCTTAGAATATTATTACACAATTTGCCTTCGATATGAAATTTATAAAAGAGGCATTATACAAAGAACTAGTTTCGATATAATAGCCAAAAATCTCAGAATATTCCTAACAAGGTTCCTGCCGAAAAACCGAAACCAGAGCCATAAAAGAATCAAATAAAATTATGTATGTGTGTATAATTGTGAGTGCGTGTTTGTGTGTGTGTGTGTGTGTGTGTGTGTGTGTGTGTGTGTGTGTTTAAATGTGTGCGTATATCTACATATATATTGTAACATAGACGCTGACACATATTATGAAAAAGAGACACACACTCTCATATGGAATTATAAAAACGGTGATGTACCTACACAAGTGAGTTAGTATGGCTTCGTACTGTCTCTGCTTTGGGTGTGAGAATGTGTTTGCGTTTGTAGCCATTATATTATTATGTACATAGATATTTCATCGTTATATGACTGGAATTCGCCTCGCTCTGAGCCTGAGCCAGCTTATTGATTTAGGAAATCTATATAAAAGCTATTTATGCTAGTCTTACCACACAAACTTAGTTTACGCTACAATCGACCAATCCGATGGTGTCTTTATTCATCTGATCATTCTACAGAATTGAGAAAAAAAAATAGACATATTTCCATCTGAGATAGCACCACTAAATTGTCTGTTCGCCTCATTAGCAGCTGGGACAACGTGTGAATATTTTTGTGTGTCTACTGATTGTCTCTGTGTGTGTGTGTATATATATATATAATACACTCACTTGTGTTATCCATTAAAGCGAATATATGCGAATGATATATCATCGGTAATGGTTGTTCTGACCTTGATTCTGAAGGCATACACTTGTACCGCTCTGTATGTCAGCCGGTATGTCAATTTATCTCTGCCTACTTAAAT
>NC_068981.1:48782160-48795769 GCF_001194135.2 Octopus bimaculoides | reverse complement strand
TGTCAGCCGGTATGTCAATTTATCTCTGCCTACTTAAATGTGTGTGTGTGTGTGTGTGTGTGTGTGTGTGTGTGTGTGTGTGTAAGTGTGTATGTATTCATGCATGTATGAAAGTATATACGTTTGTGAGCTTGTAGGTATGCATATATACATAGACGGACACACATATACACACATATGTGAGTGCATGCATGCATACACACACACACACACATTCACACCTACATGTTTGTGTTGAGTGAATGTATATTTATATGTATGTTTGCATGTATGTATGTACGTATGTGTCTATGTATGTATGTAATTGGTTCAGCTTGCTGAACCGTGAGCATCTTGGACTTCGGTCTTGAAGATTATTGTCATTTATTTTATCAACTGTTTAAGAATAAATGCCTAAATCGATACAAGTTGTATTTATTATGCTGAGCGTATAAAGGGACGTAACCGAATACGATTGTAGAAATTGATATATAATCTGCTGAACCGATGCACTACCAGTGGACACATTAGATAACGAACATTACATGTGTTTGTGCCCATGTGAATGCACGCGTGTATTTAAATAAATGTGTGTGTATATGCTTGTGTGTGTTTGTGAGTGTCTGTGTATGCCTATTTGTGCGTATGTGCTTATGCGGATGTTTCTATGCTTGAATGTGCGTACATATAATGATATAGATAAATACACGGACGCAAATCGGTTAATGGCGTCGTATTCTATCAACGTGTTTCTGAATGCTTTCTTATGTCTTGGTGAATTGTTCCTCTTGAATAATTTCATTGATCAAATTTTAATAACCGACAGAACAGATTTCAATTAAATTGTTCTATATATGCGTAAGCACAAACACCCACCACATCCACACACTCGCACAAACAGACATACCTTTAAGTAAAATATGTAATATTATGGCTAGGTCAATTTATAGAAGAATGTTTACGAGATCGGTTCAGGGAAATTCCTATAAAACGTCACACAATGTGATTCAAACGAGAGATATCACTCCTTTGCGACTTGACGACCTCAATGATTAACTGACTCGATGTAAACTGCTCTTTGCATATATCTCAAGTTGTAACCTCGTTTGTAATCTTATATATTTCATTGGGAGCTTATAAAATAAAATAAAACGTCGGGTCACATTTTTAAACGATGGCCGTCAATGTCGAGTATTTTGTGTTCAGTCAACTGTATAACTTTGGATGTTTCGGAGAGTTTAACGATATTTAACATAGGTTTATTTCCGCTGTTTCAACAGAACAAAGTTGAAGCGTTGAATTACATATACTGTTCTTTCGATTGGGCTTCAATAATTTGAATATAGCATTGTTCCATTAGCAATGTCGGCATAAAAGTCACTTCTTGTATTGGTCGATTAGGGGAATAGTAATCGGAATTTCATGATCGAAAGGGAAAGTAATTTAATCATACGTTATGTTAAACTGGCATGCATGTGCAAAGGTTAGGTAGCGAAGTTAGAAAGAAATCCCGACATGTTTAGTGTCACCATGCGTCGGTCAGGCATCGAAGAAGAAGAGGAAACAAGGTGGAGTAAACATGTGAAAATAGCAAATATTCGGCCTCTCAACCAGTAGCATCATAGTACGAAGTGCACAAAATCCATGAGAATTTGCGGGCTTTGAAGTCTCTGAAGATGAGGAATTCAGAAACGTGAGAGGTGATAGATATATTATCATCAATGCAAGAGGAGATATGATCAAATGATTTCTCTCACCTTGCTAGGTTTGGAGAACGACAACGGAAAAGCGTATATTTATTGGAAAGAGGTATGAAGAGTAACTGTGAGTTTGAGTAGATGGCAATCATTAATCAATGTGAAAGCGGTAAGAAACAATAAAAGTCGAGAGTTGATATGCACAAGCACCAGCTTCTGCATAAAAATTTGATTATGGATTGTCTTGGACAAAAGAGACAAGTTGTAGATACAGGCTGAGAAATTTTGTGACACCGGGAGTGTGATTAGCTACTAGGTAAGCTATGACATGTGTAATATAAGTTGGGGAGAAGGTTTTGGGTGTTTGAGAAGTGGAATATAAATTGGCTCGGAGAACGAGATCTATAGCGAAGCGAAGACAGTCATGCTACCAGGATAGATAGAAAAAAAAAACTCCCTAAACTAGAAGCTTTATCAGAATGTATGCACTAAGGTAGAATACGCAAAAGGTACCGACGGACCATTAAATTGAGCAACGCGACGTCTTCCACAAATCGGCAAACTGGGGACTAGAAGAGGAAAATGAACTATAAAAACACGGGCAGGAAATATTGGGAGTTTCTGGCAGGAGTAATGATGGCAGCTGAGATGTCGACGTCGTCATCACAACCACTACCACCACCACCATTATTATTATTGAGTGAGTGAACAGCGCATGCAACTAAAGTAAAGCTGGAGTACAAATACACGAAGCTCAATGAACACATCTTGACTTATTATCTGTCTGATAATTGTATACCAAGTAACTGCATCGCAACGACATGCACACGACATGGTGACCTTAAATCAAAATTAACAGTGCATGGCCTTGCAAGTGGGACCCAGTTACAATTTTCTGTAGGTCAAGTAGCTCATCCTGCTCAAAAAGTTCCTAAATAAGGGTTGTTTGTGGATGATGAATGAAAGTATTGTTTCCAGGGGTAATTCATGCTCCGAAGATTCCCTCTCAATGTATGACTATCATGCTCCCCAAAACTCCTGCTCGTGATCAACCACTAAGTGATAAATTCAACGGATTACGGTCAATCAAATGAGAACCAAATCAATAGGCATTAACTAGAATATTTGCTCTAAGAGTACACATACACGTGTTAACAATTCTAATCAGTTAATATCAAAAACCATGACAACAAATGATTATCATCACCATCATCATCCCCATCATCATCATCATCATCATCATCATCATCATCATCATCATCATCATCATCATCAAGTTTTGTTGCTGTTGTATTTGCTATAATTCAGGTTATATCGGATCATCTGGAATCTTTCATAGGTAACGGATTTCTTACAGGCAGCCTACTATACTCTGCCAGTTCATCTCTTCAAACATATAACAACGTACTGATGATTCCAACCTTGCCAAAGAGGAAACATATTCCAAGAGCTCTACTGGGCACCATTATCCCATTTCCTTTGTATTCATCTTAATACTATTTGACGCTGTCCCCAAAGGCCCCGGAATAATTGGCATTATCTCCAACATCCTCTTCCTTCTCATCAACATCATCAACACCATCATCATCATCATCATCATCATCATCGTCGTCGTCGTCGTCGTCATCATCATCATCATCATCATCATCATCGTCATCATCATCATCATCATCGTCATCCTCACCATCATTATCATTATCATGATCATCATCATCATTATCAGTATTATTGTTATTATTATTATTATTCCTTCATAACACATTGTAAAAGTGCACCGGGGTCTTTAGTCACCTGTCAAGTCAAAACAAGGATCTCAGACATAAAACGTTCCTTAAAATGTGTACTGTGCCCAATAAGGCTGCATTTTGCAAGGCATATATCTTGTACGGGATTTCCAGTTGTCTTACGAAGTTTCAATGAGACTGTGCCCAACGCTCCACTCACCACTGGAATCACAAAAGTGATTACGCCCTCACCTTCCATAGTCTTGTCATTTACACTTTCAATTCGGACTACTCTTTACTCACAATAATCATGTCATTTGGTACGGCTACATCAATTATTTGACAGTGTTTTCTCTCTTATTCAGTATGACAGTATTCAGCCGACGGTGTTCGATTACACGATCTGTCTGAAAATCATAGTCGCAGAATATCGTTACTTTTCCATCCTTCTGCATAAACTTACATGCTTACATGCTCATTCCTATCCTTTACTGCTTCATTTTGGTACTTACAGCTTACGAGCCAATGAAGACACACACACGCACACATAACACACACACATACACACACACGCACACACACACGCACACACACACACACACACACACACACACACACTTTATCACTGAGGTGTCTGTAATATTTTTGTGCAAGGCCCATATTCACTTAACAAGTGGGTCACATTTTCCACACTCTTTCCACAGAATCTGCATTTCTGGGTGTCGCAAGTTTTATAGATGTTATACTTCACTGAAGTGGTAGCGAGATCCTGGCTTTGTGCAGCAATGATCAGGCTTTCGGTGGTATGCTTCAATTCACCTTGCTCAAGCCATGCCCACGATGCTATATTATCCTTAACGTCCTGTGTATTCCTTCCAAACTCTCCATGTATTCACATTTCAAGAAGGTCTTCTTTTCACTTCTCCTCAGTTCTTTGGTTAAAATCTTCTTTGCCCATCATTTTATCTGCATTTACACCCATATTTTTCACCGCATATTGCAGCAGGTCTTCATCACTATTTATCCACCACTCGACAAGCGTTCTCTTTTAACTCCTTATACAATAGTTTATACTGATTAGTCCTCTGCCACCATTCTTTCTTTTCATATACAGTATCTTTACGTTTGCTTTAGGGTGTAGCACCCAATGCAGCGTCATCATGTTTCTCGTTCTTGAATCCAGTAATGGTGCTTCCTCCTTAGTCCTTTTGAGGTTGAACACACTATATCTGATCACCGCAACTGCCCATATATTCATTGCGGTAATCAACGTTTTGGCATTCAAGTTGGATTTCAACATTATCTTCACCCTTTATGCATATGCCTCGCTAACCTTGACTTCCTTTTCTCTGTGTAGAATCTCATCAAGCTCTAAAATCCCTAAATGTCTTTACCTGCTACCGTCGTGTTCACCTATGGTTTCTCCTAAAAGTAACCACAATCTTCTTTAGGCTGCTTCTCCCCTCTTTTCATATTAAGTAGTGAGCATTTGGCAATCCCAATTTCTACACCGATGTCACTACCTCACTTCTGGACTGTTTTGGTTAAGGAGTTTATTTGCTTTTCAGATTTCCCAAAGAATTGCATGTCATTCAAAAAACAGAAAATAGTTCAATGGTAGGCATTTCCTCCCACATTGGGAACCCATCTTAACTTTCCTAAGTGTCAGTTTGATGGGTATCAGTACAATTAAAATAGCAACGGAGAAAACGAGCCATCTTGGAAGATTTCCCTTTTAATATTAACTTCTCCAAATAATGCGTTACTTTTTTTACAATTTGGTTTACTACTCTGTCATGTTAAAGCATCACAAGATTTATTATGTTGTTAGAAGCACCAAGCATCTGCAGGCATTCAACTTTACGAGAATGTGGCATCATATCATATGCCTTCTTAAAATCAATCCAAGAAATATATATTGTATGATGTTTTTTACAATACCTCAAAATTTATTTGTCGATGACCCGGTGATCCTTGGTAACCTAAGAACTCTTTCCACATCATTTTTCTTCCCTTGGTAGCATTTTTTCCTGTGCCAAGAAAGGGAATTACTTTACCGCCCATATTCTACTGAGTATCTTCCAGGTTGTGTTTAGGCATGCTATGGGATGGAAGTTTCCCACAATATTCCCCTTTCTTCTATATTTCAATATAAGCAGTCGCCATCCACGTGGAGATGTACCTTTCTGTACACACTCATTCAGTTGGGCTGTTAGTCTTTCATGCACCACGTGGTATCTCTTCAGCCAGAAGCCATGAATCCTATCTTGTCTGGGGTCTTTGTAGTTAGCCACTTTACCCACATCCTCTTTCATATCACCCGTGCTTAACACAATATTCCTTTATTCTTTCATCCTAGTGATTTTATCTTGATAGTTCCTATCCACATTGCATCCCTTTACGCACCACATTCTGTCCCCGTAATCCGCTCTAAAATCCCTTGGCTTGATTTGCATCAGGAGCAATTTTTCTCCATGGTCTCTTTCTAACGTTCGGAAGAATCGCTTCAGGTTATTTTTGAACATTCTATTCTTCTTGAACTGCTTATTTCTATTCACAACAAATCTGATCTTCTGGCGTTCGGCAAAGATCCTCTGTTGTAACTGCTCTATTACTGCATCAAACCCGTTCTTCCGTATTTTATATTTCTCCACTTATTTTTCTCGGTCGGTATTTTTTCCCATTTTTCCAGTTTCCTCTTAAGTATTGCTGAATTTTCCCTAAATCTTGCCTTGTCCACATTATGTCCCTTTCAATGCATCGTTTCCAACATGGTTATTTCGGTCCACCATTTTTGGTTCTCTTAATTTCTAATTTCTCCACAGCACGTAGTGCAATAGCTCGGAGAATATTTCTTGTTTATGATCGGCCATAACTTCATTCGCACCGTTAATTCTTTCCTTGTTGTGTTGCATCATTATTTCATGAGTCGTTCGTGGGGCTCCCTTGAGAGTTGTTATTGAGATTCCATCTCACTCTTCCTCTCTTTATTTGTATATGTACGTGCACATGTATGTACATACAAGCATATATAAATAACGTGCTTGCATTGTGTTACCTCCATAACCACAGTGGTTATTATTATCAACATCTTTATACCTGTACCATATAAAAATATCAATAATATGTGTTCCGGCATATTGAAGCAGATCTTCGTCACTATTTATCAAATACTCGGCAAGCGTTCTCCTTTCACTCCTTATACAATGGTCAATACCAGTGGTTCTCAAACTTTTTGAGCCTCCGCTCATCCTCATGACCACACAATACACTTAGCGCCCCACTCCTTTTTATGTATAAATAAATATTTAATATTTTACTAATTTATATATATTATATATTATTTAATATTTAATACAATATTATAGAATCTGTATACAATACTATAATAATATAAATCCATAGCGTCCCCCAATTCACTGCCAAAAACGAAATCTGCATTATATATTCTTTCTCGATAAAATAATGCACATATTGGAGTAATCAGCAGTGTCGTGGCATACGTGTTTTTTTATGGTTTTAATTGTAACAGAAGGAGAAGGCTTTGGGTTTAACAAAGTGACTTTGTTAGGCGTGAAATTAAATCTTGTCACTTAAACAAACATGATAATTTTATGTCATACATTATATATATACAAATATCAAACACTGAAAGTGTAGCAGATATGACTAAATGTGTCAATGAAAGGCATTTTTGTGTAAGCAGAGAGTATATGGAGATCTGTGTTGAAATATCTTAAACTTACAGTGAATCAATTGAATTTTCACAGGGAAGAAATACACTTTTTTCTTTAGATATGAGAGAAAGGTGTTCAAAAGCATTTGGCTGTAGGACAAAGGTTCCCGAAATCTTCTGATGGTTCAACATTATTCACACTTCAGTTGCAGTTCTCTCTTCAGGCTACAGCAGAAACAGATCTTGTCAACTCTCTGTTTCGCAAAAGAACCTTTAGCGGCAACGTTCAGTAAAGTGCCCCATACGTGTACAGCGATAGTGTTTCGGTAAACGGAGCTTTCCACTTGGTAAATGCAAACAATATGTGAAGAAATTTAATTAACTCGCTTTGAAACATCATCATGTTATCCTGTGGCAAGCCAATAAGACGTTAAGAAAAGTGTAAGTAACATTTTGATCCAAAAATTGAAAAATAAAGAACAACATATGCAAACATACTGAGAGCAGGTGTCAGTGGTACGCTACCCAGAAAGGTAGTTTCGTATGTAAGATATGACCTCTAGAAAATTATGCACAACTTTACTTGAAATAGAAATTACAAAATTCATTGGTCAATAGTGGTTGCAAGTGCATACATACATACATACATACATACATATATATATATATATATATATATATAAATTAGAGGCTATGACTTACTCAATAGCACCACTTGGAAAGGTATTTTAGTTAATTATTTCGGGACATCATGGACTATTGAAGCAGTGAGTTGTTGTTGGTTAAGGTGTATCCATGGGTAGGTGGCTTGTCCGGTTTTCCTGGATGAATTTGTCCAGTTGCCGTTTGAATGTTTTGGGGTCGTTTACTTCTTTAATTTCTGTCAGGATAACAATTAAAAGAGATGGACCATTGCACGGGGGCCTTGTCTTGGGTGGATTGTAAAAATAGTACCGATATCATTTGGATAATAGTGGTGGAATATATTCCACATTGTGCACATAATGTATCACACACGGCGGCGTTGTCGAGAATAGCGTTTCAGCTGTTTAAGTTGCGCCCAATACTCAAAAATCATACCATTTATATTATCAGTGATTGATCTTTGTGGCACTTTGGTCCTCATTATGTCTGATTTTTTTTTTCTAGGAGGACCACAATGGGCGGCTGTATTCGAATGAGGCGTAGCGAATAGGTAGAAGAGAAAGATGATGGTTCCATGATCCGTATATTGAAAAGTTCTGAGGATCCATGAGCATATTTTACGGGTAACATTGACTTTTTTGTTGATGTGAAAACTCCAGCCAACGTTGCTGTCGACAGTTACACCTAAGACTATGATATTATCCGACGGTTCAAGTAAATCTCCCGACGGTAGCATATATGATTGTTTGAGTGTGCCCTCTTTTCCAAAGTGGCCGAGATCTTCGTCCAACTGCATATTGTTATTTTGTGCCCACTGTGTTAAGGCGCATAGGTCCGATTGAAGCATCGATCAATCATATGCTCCCTTAATGACTTTCTGAAGCTAAGAGTAATCTGCAAATATTTCAATAGTGCTATGTTCAATGGAATCTGCTATGTCATTGATATAAACAATAAAAAGAAGTGGACTTAGCACAGTACCCTGCGGGAATCCGCTGATGACTTTTGCTGGTCTTGAGTGGATGTCATCAAATATAACATGCTGAGTCCTCTTTATTAGGAAATACCTAATCCTTTGAAGTAGCTTTCCACCGGCTCCAGCTTTCGATATTTTCCATAACAGTATATCGTGGTCGACTCTGTCAAAGGCCTGGATGAAATCAAGGTATATGACTCCGCGTTGGAGCCCTCAGTGCATTCAAAATGTCATCAAGTTGGTGGAAGAACTGTGTTAGACAGTTCTACCACCACGAAAGACATGCTGGTAGCAATTTAGGATATGATTTTGTTCTAGGAAGGCTATCATTCTTGATCTCAACACTTTCTCAAATTATTTGCTGACATGTGAGCTGAATGAGATTGGACGGTATTTAACGACTAAGTGAGAGGTTTTGAGAGATAAAACCGGCATCCAGTGATTTCCTCCATAGATATGGAAGACAAGCTCAAAGTTGCTGTCTGCATTCGTTCAGCAATCTAACAGGGAACCGGCCAGGACACACTGCTGAATCAGGTTTGATTTCTTTTGGGCTGCTAGGATATCAGTGGCGTCGCAGTTTATACCGGAAAGGACATGTTGAGGTTTCAAAGAAGCAAAGCTGCTTGAGACAACTAAAGCAGGATTCACTGAAATCAGAGCAATTTTGACTTTGCAGGATCTGATATATCTATCTATCTATCTATCTATCTATCTATCTATCTATCTATCTATCTATCTATCTATCTATCTATCTATCTATATATATGTATGTATATATGTGTATATATATATATATATATATATATATATATGAGTGAAGAGTAAGATGAGGTATTGTTTGGAATCGGTTGGTTTCTAGTGGATATCAGTTTCAATGTTGGTAGCTTTTTTTGTAATAAGAATGTCTAGGAATGGAAGTTGGTCTTGTCTATACTCCATTGTAAATTGGATATTGTTTTTGACATTGTTAATTAAATTTTTGAAGTCATTGTGTTGGGCGAGTGTGAGACCATAGGATGAGGCAATCATCCAAGTAGCGTTCCCAATTCTCCACAGATATTTGTGGAAAGATAGGCCGTATCTTGTTTTGGATTGTTCATAGATTTCTAATGATATGTAGGCCGTCACCAGATTGGCTTAAGTTAAAGCAACTTTAGTACCCATTTAAGTCCCTGATACCTTTCTGTAGGTATTATTATTAAAAGTTAAGAAGTTGTTTTGGAGGATAAGCTTAAGGCCCTCGATGATAATTTTTTTGTTATTCTTTCCGGGACCTCATTGGGCTATTTTCTAGCCAGAATTTAATGCCTTCCAATCCATATTGGTGTGGGATCGTGGTATAACGGTTTATCACATCAATATAGACGGTGAAAATGTCTTCATTGTTATGTTTGAGGAGTTGGTTTAAGAGGTCCAGGTCATCTCTTACAATACTTGGTATAAGTCTAAGTATTGTTTTTCGGAGTATATCAATGAAGTTTCTTAATTTGTGTGTTTCACAGTTTGTGACTGCCAAAATTGGTCTCCGTTTGAGATCAGTGGGATGTGGAACAGGAATGCAGATTGCGATGGACCTTTTGGAAGCTTCGGTAATTATTTTGCTCCTGTTAATTTTCGGAAGCTCATAGATGTTGCTGGTTTTGCAATCAACATTTTTGAGGTAGTCGCATTCCTTTGCCGTTAAGCTATTTCGATGTTGGCCAACGAGTGTGTTTAATTTGAAAATTGTTTCTGATTGCTGGTAGTTAACTACTCTTTCATAGTAGGTAGTATCTTTTAAGAGGTGAGATACAGAGATTTTGTATTGTACAGTGTCCATAATTATGGTAGTACTACCGTTATCTGCTTCCTTGATTTTGATGTCATGAGTGTTTTGTAACTCGTAGATGATTTCCCAATCACTTTTACTGGTATCGCTTTTGGGTTTAGGTTTTGGTAGTTTACTATAAGGGAGGTGTGAAATCTAGTCACAAAATTTGTCCAGAATTTTGATTCTGTTTTTAGTAGGATTGTAATTGCTCTTATTGCGAACTATTAATTCACCGTTATTATATTCCTTGTCAAAGAATTCCTATGTGAGGCGTAATTTTCTGCAAAAGTGTGAGACATCAACCTTTATTTCACTTATGTTAGAGTATTGTGGAGTTGGAATGAATTTCTGTTTTTTTGAGAGGGTTTTGATTTGTTGGGTTTACTGGCTTAGATTTCAGAAATTCACTAATTTTGGTCTTTCATGGTTGGTATGTATCATCTGGTGTCGTAGATTCTGTTGCCCTGGCCTAAAAAAATGATTTCTGTGGCTCTTCTGTCGTTGTTATTTTGGTGTGTACTAATATTTCCCTATGATCTATACATATGTATGTATGTATGTGTGTGTATATATGTATGTATGTATGTATGTATGTATGTATGTATGTATGAATGAATGTATTTATGTATATTGTATGTATGCATTAAGATATATAGATATATATGTATGAAACACAACACAAGGAAGTATTATCAAATATACTCCTCACCAAAAGCATTTAAAAAGGAAATGAATGATATCGACAGTGCATCAGAATGACCACTGCATTTTGGCTGAAACGCATAAAATAATAACAGTATATAGCCCTATATAGATGCTACACATTTTCTTCTAAGCATTATTGTCAGAAGCTGTCAGCGTTTTCTGCGCATTGTAGAACACTGAACATAGAACAGATACTATTAATTCTTGTTCTATGTTTTACATTTGACGGCTATTCTCTTAATGTTACTGATCAAATCCTTTTAAAATTTCTTTTGGTTTCATCAGTAGTTCCATACTTGATCTTATCATCCTGAAAATCAATCTCTAATCATAATTACGTATTTGCAATAACAATAGTTCTCATATACAACGGTTTATATATATATTAAAGATAAATACAACTTCAATTAGATTTTCTAAATGGAAGTTGATGCAAAACGGTAACTAATCTACGATATAGAAGCCATACTTTTAATGTTTCTCAGATATGCAGTATCTATTGCATTTAGCATTTATAAAAAAAAATGATATCGTGATTATACTACCTAGTAGGAAATCAAATGTTTATTTTATGAGTCGTGAAGCAAAACACTGTGCTGTTCGATATAGAAACGTTGATGGGATGACTAAACCATCGGAAATATATACTTGATATATATTGCAAGGAACACTCACATTATTTGTAGGGAAATATGTAGTTATGATGGATTGTTATTGCTACGTAATTCCTTAGGTACTTTCAGATACTGTGAAGAAAACTATAGTTTTTTAATAAGATCTGGGTTCATATTTATCATAATTCTAGTCTGGCAATCTACAACTAGATAAAATTTCATAGGTAGTGAAAGTATATCGAAATGCTTGAGTACATTTCAAAATTAACAAGTAACACTAAATTGTTATTAACAAAAGAATAACATCACGTAAAATGTATTCAAAATGCGCTTTTTTGAAGGAGTACTGGAGTTATGCAACAATAATCACAGCAGGAACAGTTCATGAGAAAAATAAAATATATATGATTTGAATACATCACACAATACAAGGAAAAACATTAAATTATCAATCATAATTACTATAGTATATATATTCTTGAAACTCTTGCAGGAATATGTCCTTTCTATTCATACACTTTGACGAAAACCCCATAAACACCTCCCTACCCACAAAACATATGCATACACACACACACACACACACACACACACACACACACACACACACACACACACACACACACACACACACACACACACACACACACACACACGCAGTAAAGCGCGCAAAAGTATGAAGAGATACTTTAATCACCATAATCCATTTTCAAAGCAGTTTCTTTCTGTTTCAAAGAAGTTATAAGGCACAAAAATAGTTCATTGTAGCATAGTAAACAACGATGTGACTTCGTTTTCGCAAATAACTGATATTCATTAAAAACATGGAGGACAAAAAAAAAAAAATATCAATAATTAAAATCAGCACCTCGCTCCCATATTGGATCACATGTTTAATGTGTAGTAATGTTTCCTATAAATATAAATATTTTAAATAATTTAAGTTAATTTTTAATATATTTGAATGATTAAATTATTTGCATAATTTTTAAATGCATTTCAATAATTAAATATATGAAAATTTTTAACTATATTTCAATATTCACTTTTGCACAAACATTGTCGTTTATGTAATTCAGAACCATATTGAATTTGCTTTAGCAATCTTTAAATAAATTATCGACATTCGAAATTAATCACATGTAAATGTTTGGCTTTAAACGCACATTTTCAAACAAAAAAAAAGAGAACTGCATCAAATTTTCTTTCCAGCTACGTAATATAATTAAACAGTATGTTATGACGTATCATAAGAGACAAATTCTAGTGTTACTTAAATCGCCGACTTGGTTCATTCGCTAGAGCGTCGGAAAAATATAATTCATTCGTTTACTGGTTCTTTAAATAGCGAATTAATATCAAACAAGACAAATTTGCCTTACATCTTTTCTGGATGGATGAAATAAAACGACTGTCAAGAACTGAGCTTGATAGTAACGATTAATCTGTTTCCATCAAAACTGGTGGTTTTGAGACTAAATCGGAATCGATCTTTTTTTAAATTTAACTTCCATTAATGAAATAAGAATGTCTTTTATATCATGAATATATCCTTAATTATCTATAAGCAGAAATAGCATCCTATACTGTGCTTAAGCTACGAGTTAAGTGCTTGTACCTTTTATTTCTATATTTTCTTTCTCCTAATCACTGGAATCATGATTCATAATTTCTCGGAATTCATTTGTATTACAAATAGTGTGGAATCTTTCGCACAAATATTTCTTCATACAACACACACACACACATGAGCGTATGTGAATCTATCTATCTATCTATC
>NC_068981.1:48781509-48782150 GCF_001194135.2 Octopus bimaculoides | reverse complement strand
TACATATCTGCGTGTAAGTTGAACTATCGACGAACACACAAATGTGTGTGTGCCTTTTATCCATCTATAGAATCTCTTACAAATCTTCACTGTGCCTCTAATATATTAAATTTGACGAATCGGTGACAATTCTTTTGAACCTACTTTGAAAACCCAAGTATTTTTCGGAGTTTGTGTCAATTTGTAGGTACATGATACAATGCAACTGTGATGATAGGTACAAATAAGAACTGCAAGTTCTACATTAATTTACCTTAAACGTTCTCTTTTTCCTGAAGATTCGTTGGTATATTCACATCTATCGGACAGTTGAACTGTACATCAATGCATGACTTTTGTTCTGCGTCCCACAGAAGTATATGAGGTATGCTATGTATGCACTGAATCTCTGTTCGTATTGGAGTGTTCCACCATTATCCCTCGTTTCCTACCTTTCTATATTTGAATTTGTTTCAATTCCGAATAAGTATTACCGATTTTTACATGTTAGATAGACATGTTATGAATTTCCAGTTAGTCCTTCGGACAGACAACATATCGGATTGTAACAATAGCATAAGTAAATATTATTCAACAGGACCTAGCGCTTCGATTCACCCCACTATTTACAATACATACATACATACATATATATATATATA
>NC_068981.1:48778208-48779150 GCF_001194135.2 Octopus bimaculoides | reverse complement strand
ATTCTTTTATTGCTGTATTTTGGGGCGTTCATGGATTTTGCCAACTAAACACATGCACTGTATGTTTTTTTTATCTGGTCTATTACTTTTCTTATTTCATCATATTATCTAATGTCTATTGTCCAAAAATCGTTCGTTTTACATCCATGACGTCTTCAGCGACACTATTTGCTTTCGTGTGTGTTCATGTCAATGGGCATGAGTTAAAATAATTAAATAAGAACAGCTATACACAAGTGAAGAAACATAAAATGTCTGTGTTTTTTTGACAAAAACAAATGGAAGATTTTATGACTTTAACATATTAGGCCTCCAGGATTCTTCTCTAGGCCATGTTTTCTTTCCTATTCCCTCTTCCTTTTGTTTATTGTTTGGTCGCTTTTGTATTCACTCTGATGAAGCTTCATTTTCTAGTTAGAATATCCTATGAAGACGTAATGGTTAAGACCGCGGGCTAGTGACCCCAAGATTCCGAGTTCGATTCCAGATAGTGACCTGAATTATAATAATAATAATAATAATAATAATAATAATAATAACAGTTATAATAATAACATCGGAAAAATACCTTAGGAATGTGAAACCAGGTTCGAAATTTCTCCAGGAATTTGATAAAGGCTAGAAAGTATATCAGCCGAAACGTTGTGTTAACGATAAGCAAGATGAGAACAAGTATCCGTCAAATGTAGATAACGTAAATAAGGTACATAATATAGAACTGTACCTACTCCTTGCTGACGCCAAACGTTTTCTGTTATCTATTTCCACACAACAGAAGTCCAAACGCAAATCTGGAAGTACGCATAATGCCACTACTGGATGGGTGGACGAGAATTATACTGTGCTGTACTTCGGTCTTAATAGAATATACTATAATTATATATGTATACCTTTATCTATACACCCACACGCACGCACACACACACACACACACACACACAC
>NC_068981.1:48776506-48777799 GCF_001194135.2 Octopus bimaculoides | reverse complement strand
AAATAAACCACATCAGAAGATGTCTCGTAAAATATTATATATATATATACATGCATGCAGACATGCATACAAACATATATGTACACATTACATACAATCGTTTTTTACCTGCCTTGTTTCGATCATGGTATTATACATGACAACTCTTAGATGTTTGTCTTTTGAATTCTAATCTATTTTATTTTACAATGTGTAAATAGATGTACGTATGTGCGTGTGTGAGTGCATGCCCGTGTGTGAGACATAGAGAGAGAGAGAGTGGGAGAGAGAGAGTGGGAGAGAGAGAGAGAGAGAGTGGGAGAGAGAGAGTGGGAGAGAGAGTGTGTGAGAGAGAGAGTGGGAGAGAGAGTGAGAGAGAGAGAGAGAGTGAGTATGTGGGCGTATGTGTGTGAGTGCATGATTGCGTGCGTTTGTCGGCTGTCTGTGTATTTGTTCGAGTGTTTGGCATTCAGTATCTTTACCTATGTCTAATGTCACTAATCAATCTGTCCATCCTTTCTATTGTGTTCGTTAATCGCGCGCAAACTTTATCTTGTTTTTGTTGTTGCTTAACCTGATTTCTATTCATCATTTTAAACGCTATAAGTTATATTACGGTTGATTAAAATAATTCTCAAATATATTTGTATACATCATTATGTATGAAGATAACGTGAATAATAGCCTTGACCTATTTGAAATTACTGTATACGCCTTTATCATTTACCTCTTTCATTCATCTGACTGTGGTCATGCCGGAGCACTGCCTTTAGTCGAACAAATCGACGCCAAGTCTTATTCTTTGTAAGTTTAGTACTTATTCATTGATTCTTTTGCCGAAGAGCTATGTTACGGGGACGTAAAAACACCAACATCGATTGTCAACCGATGGCGTGAGCACAAGCACAGAAATATCATCATAAAAAAATGAAAATACTACCAGAAAACACATATGCAGATAGGTACGACGTTTCTTTTTTTTCTCCAGTTTCCATCTACCAAATCCACTCACAAAGTTTTGGTTGGCCCGAAGCTAGAGTTGAAAGACACTTGCCAAATTTGGCTCACCGTGGAGTTGAACCCAGAACCATGTGGTTGGGAAGCAAGCTTCTTAATACACACCTACTAGAGCAGAAAATACAAACCATCGTCCCAAATTTGTATATAACTTTGTGCCATTTCACATAACTGGGATATATGTTTGTGGAATAATATAAGAGGTCTATAAAGTATGAAAATCATCAAAATTACTGCACGCGTGGCTGTCCGAAATATAGAATGTTGCAAACATGTATTATATTTCCTTGTATAATA
>NC_068981.1:48774611-48776233 GCF_001194135.2 Octopus bimaculoides | reverse complement strand
ATAATCACATTTAGCAACAGGGATATCCAGAGGGAATGCAGTACGATCGTTTCATGCAACTCCATTTAATTGAACAATATAATCATTACAGCAATTTAAAAATGCAGAGCAATCCTCAGCTGCACAAAGACACACACACACGCACACACACACACACATACACACACACAAACACACAAACACACACACTCACACACACACATACATAAGCACAGAGATAGATGCAATTCAGCAGTTCACTTTGCAGCAACTTGGTTCTGAGTTCAGTCCGGACGAGCGATATTATAGGCAAGTGTATTCTGCTATAATCCTGGAATGACTGATGGTTTATGAGTCAATTTGTTAGACAGAAGCTGTGAGAATGTGTTATATATATATGCGTGTGTGTGTGTGTGTGTGTGTGTGTGTGTGTGTGTGTCTTTTCGTGTCTGTATTTGCGCCGACTTCGCCACCTGCCAACAGATATTGGCTTGTTTATGTAAGCGTAACTTAGTGATTCAGCAAAGGAGACCGTAGGATAAATACCAGGTTTTAAAAAATAAGTACCGAATTCGATTCCTAAAACTAAAAATTCTTCAGTGCGGTGCCCCAGCATGGCAACAGTCTAATTACTGTACAGTACTTGGATTCGATTCCATGTGTTGCCACATAGAAATCACTGTTTGTTCATAAGCGCAAACTCAATTGCTTTCCAATGAACAGTTGTTGTTCACATGATAGTTCGGTGGCTCGTCTACATTTTCCGTAGACGGAGCTTATAAATACAGTCAAATTTGCCGCGAGTTTCGCAGAGTTTCGCGGACATCACAGCCACCGTGACGGTCTCCCTACTCGCAACCTTCAAAGTGATTCCAATTGGCTTTCACTATCCTCAAAGTTCTTATTTGACTGCTGCGTATTCAACCTGGAACGATCGAAGAAGTCACACCACGGCAGCATGACTATGTATTTGGTAAGTAAAATCAGCCCAATGTTGAAATTCTGCCAAAGACTTTCTGTATGTGTCTTATACGTTGTTTCATCTGAATGTTTCCTTTCATACACTGCATGATCACCTTTCCTATTAATGTAACAAATAAACCACGTTCCTAAACAAAAAGAAACACTTCTTTATGACAACTGAAACAACGTATATACATCTATAACATTTTTAATCGTTTTATCTTTTACTTATTTTAAACATTTGACTCCAGCCATGCTGGAGCACTGCACTGAAGGGTTTTAGTCGAACAAATTGACTCTTGAACTTGTTTAAGCCTAGTATTTATTCTATCGTATCGCTTTTGATTAACGATGACGTAAACACACTAGCACTGGTTGTGAAGCGGTGGTGAGAGACAAAAGCAGGCGGCATAAACATGATCACAATGATAGTTTACATCCATGTCAAGACAGGGAAGCACACACACACACATGCACAGGAAAATAGTGATGAACAGTCGTTTATATGCTATGCTGCATGCATGGTGTTCGTTTGGTATGTTGATTCACTGTTTATTTCTATTTTTCTGGACCATATTATACTGACGAGTAGAAGTTGTATAATACTACAATAACTACGAAATCATGATCTATAATTTAGTTCGTTTTCGAGGGGTTGGCTTTGAGAGTTGCATTTCCTC
>NC_068981.1:48770969-48773692 GCF_001194135.2 Octopus bimaculoides | reverse complement strand
ACACACACACACACACACACACACACACACACACATACACACACATACACACACACACACATATATGCGTACATATTTACGTCGGTCTTTTCAATTTCCATCTACCAAATACTTTCACAAGATTTTATACAGCTCTGGTTTATCGTGGAAGACGCTGCCACGACTACTGCGCAGTGGGACTGAACCCAAGACAAAATGCTTTGGAAGCACACAGCCACGTCTGCGCATATATATTACACAAAATCTACAGATTTATATATACCAAATCCACTAATACACTATTTGCTCTGCGAATAAATAAAGCATTTGCAACGCATACTCCCAGGTTGTTACGCGTATTGAATTTCATATTTTCTATGAAGGAAGGCATTCTGTATCCTTAAATTGTTTCTTCCTGACATATTTTCACAGTGTGAGTAAAATCACTTGCATCCATAAACCTATATCAACTCGTTCCACCACTCGTATGCAGTGCAGTTATATGCTGTGCACTGATAAGAAAGTAAATAATAAATCACTGTATGCGTGTGTCTCTATACATTCCCTCTCCCACAGTACCTCATATCGTTGTAATACTGAATGCAAACTACGTAAACATTAAGCTGTATCGATGAAAACATTCCTTTTCAACGTTAAAAAACATATATGTAAGTAAAGAATCATTGCTCAGTTAGAAAAAAATGAGTAAACAGAAACGCATCTAATCTGATATTTGGTTTTCTTGAAAAATCTCAAGACTAAGAGGATTAAGCAGTGGGATAACATTCCAGATATCTTCATGGAAAACAAGCAATTAAGTGTTTTTCAGGACGATGTACTCATCATATCGAAAGAACTGAATTTTTGTATTCAATTCTTCAATAAAATACATTTCGGAGATATAAATACAAGTTTTGAAAATTGTATTTGCTTTTTTGCAGAAACGTAGAAACATTTCAAGAAAGTAACCACAAACCTGTTGAGGCAATGCATCCAACCACTTACAATATCTGTTCAAAGTACATGCCTTATTTATAACAAATTGCACTTGATGCTTATATTTTTAGCAGAAAAAATGTGTATGTATGTATGAACTATACAATATGGGACATCATTCATTTTCTTCCATTTTTTATGTACGAAATTGTTGCTTGTCAAAGTTATTTATAATTTCATTATACAAACTTCTATCACTCTATAGGGACAGTATGTTGTATTCTAACATAAATGATTTTTACGTAGCATATTGATTTTAGTTTTTGCATTACCATTCTCGGCTGTCTTCGAGAGAAGAGAACTTCAGTCTGGCAGTAACTATTCCATCATTTTCCTAAGTGCAGGGACCCAAGGATAACACTACCAAGCATTCTGCTATGTCTACCAAAGTGAAAATCTCACTATATAGTGAGTCTGTATGCTTGGTAAGTACTGCAAGAAACATTCTCTTGATATCTTCACTAATTATGGCAGTACTTTCAGTTTATAATTTTAATATCTTTTGACGTTTCAACATGGGATTGACTGCAGAGACACGCTTGAAATGCAGATTTGAATAGCAAGGGTGGGCGAAAAGCCAGAGCATCAGGAAATCGATAACATCAAAATGTAACACTTTTAAAATACCGTTAATGACATATACTTTGTGAGAGTAAATCGGGTTGATTCAAGTGAAAATATCTCCGTTGTCCCAGTGGTCTAATAAAGACTTACGTTCTTAGAATATCATTTATAATACAAGGAAGGGTGCTTTAGCGTTGGTTGGAAACCTTCCCAGAGTCATTATATATACAACAAAGTACAATTCGTAGTTTTCTCAAATATCAATAAATATTTGGTACCATAACAAAATATTGACATTAAGATTTACTAGGCAACGTGAATTGCCTGCATTCAGCGAATGTTCACAGGTTCCAATCCAAAGCAGATTTAATGCTACCACTATGCTAATGTTTCAAAAAAGAAGAGAGCCAGGCAATACAAGAAAACGAAATCTGCTAACAAACCATAATAATTCGACTTTGAAGTAGGAGACCAAAATACGTGACGGGTATCACATACGTGATGTATTAACGAAAGTGTCATGAAAACATCGCCATTTAATGGAGTAAAATGTTATGCAGTTTTCCCTTCCTATAACTTAGTGTGAAACGAAAGAGGCACTAGCGCATAGGTGCAAGAGTGTGCATATGTGAGAAAGTGTAGAGAGTAGGCGTGTGTGGGTATGTGTGCATAAAAGACATATGTGGCTAGATGAACTGAGTTGTGTAACTGTATATGCATATGCATCTATATGAGAGGGTTAGGGTTAGGGAAGGGAAAAGGGGAATGGGAAACTGTTTGTGTGAAAGAGAATAATGCTGAGTACACAAGCGTGTGTTTCAGTAAGTGAAGAGCAGGCTTGTCACAATATATGTGTGATTTCATTCCACTTTCAGCGTGGATATATCTTGAAGAAACAATCTTATGGTAGAATGCAGAATTTGAATATATATAAAGTAAGAGAGTAAATCTCCATAAACTTATACCTGCATTTAATTTCGTTATGGCTAGTGCTCATTATCAAGTAAATCTCTTTAATCGCATTTTCTGTTCCGCAGTGTACAATTACCATACCCAGTACAAAACAATAACAGATACACGTTAGGAATGGAATGATATTGCATTGGAGTTTGTAGTCCGCCACTAAGATATAGTGATGGAAATGATTGTCTTAAGTTCCTCCAATATTTACAGCAAAGACAAAA
>NC_068981.1:48767976-48770098 GCF_001194135.2 Octopus bimaculoides | reverse complement strand
AGAGAGAGAGAGAGAGAGAGAGAGAGAGAGAGAGAGAGAGAGAGAGAGAGAGAGAGAGAGAGAAAGTGAGGCAAACCAAGTGTGACAACAATAGATATAGACCACATTATCATTATGATTATAATCCAAGTTTCCAAGATATAAGTACACGGAACGACAACAACCAAAATATATTATAAGCGTAAAGGAGATTGTAAAACGTGCCACATTTTGGCAAGTCGCCTGAGGAGACATACACACCACTATGATGCACTACAATTGCTTACATTATTTATATTACTTACATTCTACGGATATTTTGGCGCGGGAGTCTTCATTTTTACTAGCCAAGGTCAGTGGGGCTACGTGAAATGAAGAGTTCTCCTCATGCACATCGTCCACCAGTGTCTCGCAGATGACATGCTGTACAAAAAATTGTAGTAAGAGATGAGGATTTATATACGTTATTTACTTCATTTACATTTGACGGATATTTGTCCTCATCTTGTTTGTTGTTAACACGTTTCGGCTGATATACCCTCCAGCTCTCATCAGGGGAAATTTCGAACGTGGGTTCTCATTCCTATGGTATTTTTCGATGTCAATATTATTATTATCATTCAGGTAACTGCCTGGAATCGAACTCGGAATGTTGAGGTTAGGAATATGGCCTCTTAACCACTACTCTTAACATATTCCCGAGAGCAATTATGGAGTGAATTTTAGGGCTTATAAATCTAATATGTTCCTATCCTTCCTTAATACTCGTTCTCATCTGCTATTCATATCTACATTCGGCCTCCTTAGGAGGTTTTTATGTCCTAGCAAATGTGCTTCTTTTTGTTTTCGTATTGATCCTAAAGCCAACCATGTATATATTCGCTATTATCAGTGATAATGATGAGCCCATGGCTGAACCCTCTTCTTTTCGATATATATATATATCAGTGTCCATATTGAAGTAGGTAGTTTCTACACAGAAGGTCAACATTTCCATCAAATTTCTTATTGGTATACTAGTGTATTGTTTTAGATGGGTGTCTGTCACTAGTTTCTCTTGAATCACCGATAGGGTTTCACCATTTGGGACATTGGTGAACAGATGTATCCCATCTAGACTCACCGTCTCATTGTTTTCAATATAGGTATCGTTGATCAATTCTGTGAAGTGGGTGTAATTGTTCACGAACTATGTTGGGTTCCCTGCTAATGGACTGATTCTATCCCCAAGGAAGCGGCTCAGTGGATGGCATGCTGAACCTCTATAGCTCTCTATAGGTCTTAATGGAATACCATCCTTGTGAATCTTAGGGAGACCGTACATGTGTGGTAGTTTACTGTAGTTTTGAGTCAGTTGTCTGTACTTCATTGGTGTATGTTGATCCTTGTTCATGATCAAGATCTGTGACAACTTACTCTTTGTTTTCAGAGTTGTGTCTTTCTTTACTTTGCAGTAGCTACTAACACTTATAAGACTTGCCAATTTTTCAAAGTTGTCAGACTTATTCACCACTACAACAGAATTTCTCTTGTCCGCTGAAAGTATTATGATGGAAGTGTCACGTTGTAGACTTTTGAGAGCGAAATTTCCTTCCTTAGTCATGTTTGTTCTGGAAAGTTACGCATTTTCTAGTACCTGTCTCACTTTCCACCTTCATCTACCCGAGCTTTTGGTATCTTTACGGCCATCTCTTCAATAGGGGCTATTATTTCCAATTATGGAATGCACTTGATGGTTGTCGCAATGTTGAGACCTTTGTTTAGTACTGCTTCTTCAGAAATTTTCCCAAGACACCTGATGAAAGCTAGTGGGTATATCAGCCGAAACGTTGTGTTAGCAACAAACAAGATGAGTAAAAATATCCGTCAAATGTAAATAATGTAAATAACGTACATAAATCCTCATATCTTAAATATAGAACTGTACTAGAATTGTTTGTACAGCATGCCATGTGCGAGACGCTGGACGACGATGTGCATGAGCAGAACTCCTAATTTCATCTAGTCTTCACTGCCCTTGGCTGGCAAAAATGAAAAATCCTGCGCCAAAACAGCGTCCTGTCCAGGTGGAGAATATACAGAATCCAGAGAAACCGGATAGGATAACTATGGATCGGGAAGTATGTGATTATATATATATATA